>NW_022995373.1:2755291-2899916 GCF_004354385.1 Drosophila innubila
AACTGAATGTTGTTAATTTAGTTGACAAGATGCCGCCAATTGTTTCTCCTGAAACTCTGGCAAGTTTAGTTAGATCTTTAAATTTAAAGCAAAAACTTTTTTTAACCCATCCTTCATAATGTTAGTAATAGCCATAATTCTTATGAGTTCGTATGCGGTGTAGCAGGGTCGGTAAAGTAGACTTATAGCGACATTATATCAGTCTCTTTCACTTAAATATAATCGTAGAATAGGATGTGACCCAGCAACAAAATTCTACTGTGCTCCCACAGGAAAAGCTGCGTTTGGAATTGGTGGCTCTGCATTTCATTCCATGTTTTCGCTCACTGTTAATCAAGCTGGATCGGCGTTTAAGAGCTTAGGTCCGGATTTGTTTAAACAACATTCGTTTAGATTAATGGATCTCAAAGTTCTAATAATCGACGAAATTTCTATGGTCGGAGCGAAAATGTTTTCCTATTTGATTGTCGCCTTAAACAAATATTCTCCAATAACGACATTGCATTTTGGGAAATTTCTGTTATCGTGTTTGCCGATCTTAGACAACTGCGACCAGTTGGTGATCGATGAATTTTCAATCCATCACAGCATCCCATAATCCATATAGTGCTATTGTTGGGTCTACTTTGTGGGATAATTTTAGATACTTTGAACTGACAGAAATAATGCGCCAGCGAGATGACCAGCCATTGCATTGCACCAATAACATTGCATCCGGTCAAGTGTCGTCAGACGACATTGTTCTACTTAGAACCCGCATTTGCGATGCAAGTCAAGTCCAGGTGATGCATTCACCTTTTTCAAGTAATCAGGAGACTGATTCTTATAATAGAGAAAACTATCATAAATTCCTACTGAGAATATATGTCGGAAGCTATAGATTCTGTTAAAGCCACTCATCTTAACTCAGAGACTAGGAACAGATGTCTAGAGTCTGTTAAGAATTTCAAAACATCTGATACACAAGGATTGTGTACTTCATTGATTTTGAAAACCACAGCCAAATTTATGGTAACAGTGAATATAGACACTTCCAATGGCCTTGTGAATGGAGCTTCTGGCGTTCTAAAGAGATTGGATTCAGTTCAACGAATACCCAGATGTTCTATGGATCTCTTTTTTTGATGATAGCGTAGGTGTTAGTGTACGGGCTCAGTGCAGTCATCGAGTGAAAAACTTATGGACCCCTATGCATAAAAATATTAAAAGTTTTCAATTTCGCTCCAACGAGCAGATTTAAATCGATCGAAAGCAGTTTCCGGTCGTACCAGCCGAGGCAATAACGATCCACAAGAGTCAAGGAGCTACATATAGCCAAGTTTTGGCTTACACTAGTCCAGGAATGAAGAGAAGCATTATATGTGGCAATCAGCAATCAGCTTCAGATAGAGCGCTTCGAGAATTACGATCCGAAAAATTACTTCAAACGCACTTCAACTGTTTATTTAATAGTTCAAGTTTGAATATTATCTTCATAATACGGAAAGTTGTACTGCCACATAAACGATGTGTGTGCAGATCTGGTGATGCTCAATCATTCTATTTTGTTGAGGCTTCTACATACTCAAACGAAACATACAATATTTCTGTCTTTACTACAGCAGTGCGACTAGATTGCCAGTCCTTAGCTCACGGAAATCGACCAAAGAGAGGCATTCTCATATTTATTAAAACTGATCTTTTTGAGAATATCTGTTTTTCTACTAGTGATCGCATTTATGCTAATAGTAGGAACTTGACTTCCAGTGTTTGAATATGCCATTTTGAAATACAGGTCATTTGGATTTCTTATAGTCTACAAAAGTCCAACCTATCCGTTACTTAAATTCGAAATGGAGTTTAAAGAGCTATTTGAAACGCATTCCCTATTTAACACAAGTATTTGTGTAAGGAGATTTCAATTTATGTCTTCACTGATGGCAGGTTGTTGTGGAAGAATTTTTGATTTTTTAGTGAATTCTAAAGGCTGTACTTCGTTGTTAGACCTAGCAACATCCACAACAAATGGTAATTCCCATATTGATTGGGCATTTTCAAATACCTCCGACAGCAGTGCACGCACTTTTGAAACTACATATAGTTATCATGGCGAAATTATAGTCACTGCACTGAGCCCACACCTTAGAGAAATAAAATACGTATTTATATACATCTGAATAATTTTCTCAACGTGTATTTATTATTATTGTATGGTTATTTTAGGCAAACTTTTGTATTTATTATTATTAGATGTTAATTATTATTAGATGGTTATTCTTTAGGAGGGAGGATGGGGAGTAGCATACAAGGTAAAATGACTTAGTGCATTCGACTTGGTTAATGACACATGATCCTTGTCCCTGCTATTCTCAAGTCGACGCACTACCTCCACGTGGTTCCTCCTGGATTGTCACCTGGTACGCTGGGTGGCAAACTAAAGCGCGGCGAGGAGGCAATTTGAACAACAAGCCATGCCCCAATAGGGAATTCAGGAATATAAAATAATAAAAATTAATAATAACAAAATCCTTTTTCTTAAAAAAAAAATTCTTAAAACAAATACGTTTATACATATTTAACTTGTAACGGGTATCCTATAGTCGGGATCTCGACTATAACCTTTCCACTTGTTTTTAATTACAGACCATAAATTATATCTCAAATTTCAGTACCGATTATAAATTATAATTATTTGTATATCATTCGCAGGAATATTATTTTATTCCTAGAAAAGGAAAAGCCAATGCAGGAGGAAAACTGATTTCCAGATATCGCAATCAGCGGAGAGAAGACTAAATATGAGTCATATGTTTGCTCAACTGTTGTGAAGGAGTCTGAGGCTGACAAACCCCAAGCGACGAGGTGGACTTCTCAATTGGAATTTTAAAAACGATTTACAGAGACTGTTCCGATTGAAAGAAGTCAAAGAGAAGTGCGTTAGAGTGATTTGGATAATGGATTCCATTGAATTTCTTAGCAAGTGGCCAAAGGATTCTAGGCTTCAGATCTGGTAAGTAAAAGACAATCGAAATTTTACATGTTTTCAATACAAAATTACAGATTGACTTCAACAAACTGTACCCCCAAAGCAAGAATTTCTGCTTTCAAAATGGGAAGACTTTAAAACAAAGTTTGCCAACTATTATGACGAAAATCTGACAAGTGCGCTGCAAAGAACAATTTGCCGATGCCAAGAAGACAAAAAAATAAAGGTAAGTGTATTAGATTATATAGACATATATGTAAATGGAACTATGGAACGGATATCATACTCATCATGGACTCCCACCGATTGAACATACGACGTCACCATCGTCATGAGCACGAGCAAGTGCTGAGCCTGCAGACGAGACGAAAGTTCATGATACGGACTCGCCTCAATACTGCTTTTATGTAGTTGTACATTCGTTTCCCCATTCAATTTATACATAAATTTATTGTATAGCTAAATACTACTAACTGTATGTCACATATAAATATAATTGTACATTATTTTCTTAGTTATCGCAGATATCGCTGCGATTTGAAAAATTTCCATATATTATTATGTATTTTTGTAATATTTTTTACATTATCTGATAGGAATTAATGTAAACACAAAAAATTTAACTTATTGCACACTTTGTGCCCTCACACTTAAATGCATATAACATTTATATAAGCTAATTATATTTGTACAGACTCATATCTAAGCCATAATGTTAAGCAATCGAACTAAAACCTATTCGAATTATCATAACAAATAGCTAACATCATTAAAATTATTAACGTGACCTAAAAAAAGTACTATATTTAAATTATTAAAAACTATATTATCTACATAATAGATGTTGTTTAATCATCGGTTAAATTATGTAAATTAATATTTAATTCCTTTTTATTTTATTCTGTAGAATCTGACCTACCCCAGAACTTTAATTTTTCATTTGAATTTAATAATGAGATTTTTAATTTCTCTAATAGATGCAGAAGACTATTTGTTCGCTATTTTATTGAATGGGGTTCTGCCGTCAAGTGCTCGGTTCAAGGACAACACATGAGCAAAAAAACGCAAGAAGGCAACATTAATCGAATGCAAGAAAACTTTTTTCTCCGATTGATAAATATTAATGACTATAATTAATAATGACTATTAATGACTTCATAATTGTTGAAGGATACACTGATACAGATTTAAAGACTTTTATATATATTTTGATAAAAATTTGATAAAACTTCCCACTTTTGATTGATAGACGTATGCTTTAAATTGTTTCAAGTTCTTAAACTAGATTATCCTATAGCTTACCGTGATTCTTGGCTTTTCATTCAACAATATTTTTACAACATTAATACAAAGTTCGATATTAAATCTCCAATATTACTTCCTTGATAAACTATTAAGAAATACACATGTTTTCTATGTAAAAAGCAAGTAATTAAACCCAAAGTACTTATTAAACATATTAAAGAAGATCACCTTCTGACTAAGAAAAATCTTAAACTATGTTGCGTAGAAAATAACTGCAATCAAATTTTTTGTGATTTCAAAATTTTCAATTCACTTGAAAAGAATACATAAGTGTGCTACAAATGAAAATACTTTTAATTTCAAAAAGTCAAACTCTAAAAATATATTGAATAATTTTACTGTAAGTGAAATGTCTATTAATAAGGAAATATCTATTCTAAATGAATCTATAAATAATGAATGTTTTGTAAATGAAAATGTAAATAATGAGCAAAATGACAGTAATATACGAAGGTTTTAAAATTAGCTTTAAGCTTGTATAATGAAAACTTTATGCAGCGAAATCAAGTAATAGAAATTCAAAACATGATCAAATCCTTGAATATCCAAACAAATTTATTATAAGCTAATATAACTGACATTATCTGCAACGGAAATCCCACATTGGGGCCTAGTCTGTCAGCATTTATATAATGCCACTAGAATTTACTTTTAAATCCATTTTTCAGTTGCCTAAACTCTAAGAGTATACCTTAGAAAATACGGAAAACTTATTGAAAGAAAACATTTCAAGTAATTTTGCAAGTGGTCAAGTATTTAAGCTTAAAATGAATTTATATAAGTTTGATATAGTTCTTCCATACGTATTGTACTTCGACGATTTCCAAATCAATAATGCTTTTGCACCCACACTTTTCAATATGCGGATGTTATTTGAATTTTCCATCCATGCCACAACATCTTTATCTAAATTAAATTATATTTTTCCAGTTTCATTTGTATCTTCAAAAAAATTTAAAAGTTGGTAATTTTATCACCTTGTACGTGAGTTGAAACAATTAGAAAATGGCATTAAAATCGAAACTGATGGAAAAGTTCGCAAGATAAGATTTATTCTTGGACAAGTTGTTGGAGAACAGTCTAGCCGTTAATAGCATAATGGGCTTTGTTCAGTCGTTCAATTCCAAATGATTTTTCGAGCATGCTCAAGAACAAAATGGAAATGCAAAATTATGTGTGTGAAGTAGTAGAATCATTAAGAAAAGTTAGTTATGATTGGATTTACGCAAAACGATTTTCAAGAAACAGGTGTAAAAGACGTGTATATTTGATGATTTAACAAACTTTCATGTTACTGAAAACTTTTGCTTTGACATAATGCATGACATTTTTGAGGGTGTATGTGCCTATGATGTTTGTAATATTTTAACATCGTTAATTAATGATAAAATTATAACTTTAGACGACATAAATGGGAGAAAACAACTCTTTAGCTTTGGCGAAATCGAAATCGGAAACATTTCGAATCCATTAAATATTGCAAACTTGAAAAAATTTTATTTAAAAATGACTGCCAGCGAAGTACGCTCTTTTGTTCACTTTCTTCCATTAATGATTGGAGATCTTGTTCCTATAACAAATAAGCATTGAAAACTTACAGTTCTTCTTCAAATAATCGATATTCTTTTCAAATCATCTTTTATTGGCGAAGATTTATGTCGCTTAAATTTTTTGGTAAAAAAACATCATAGTAAATACACTGAACTATATGGTGCATTAAAACCGAAACACCATTTTATGGTACATTATAAAACTGCCATAGAAATGTGTGGACCACTTAAATATTTATGGACGATGAGGTTTGAAGCAAAGCATAAGGAATCAAAACTATATTTTAATAATATTACTTCTAGAAAAAATCCGCCATACACAGCTGCATTAAAAGCAAGCATCAACTTCTCAAATTTTTTGTTTGATAATGATAATGGTATTGAACCTATTCATAAAGTATTAACTGTTGAAAGCCAAAATGTAATCAAAAGCTCATATTATTTTATTTGCAAATCACGGCATAGATTTAGAAAGTTGTGTATTTGCTAATGACATTATTCATAAGGGAACACAATATAAAATAGTTATTACCTAGCTATAAGCATATATTTTGAATTATATAACATTATTTATTTTATAATTCATAACGAAAGACTGTATATTGTTTGCAACTCAATTAATGTAAAAGGCTTCGATCATCATTTTCAATCATATGAAGTTGGTGCCAAATGTACGGAAACATGCCTTAAACCAATAAATGATTTTATAACTCCACCTTTACATTTATATAGATTAAACAACTCTTAAACATATGTTCGCGAAAAGCATATACAATCAAAAAGATTATTTTATTTTGTAATTATAAGAATATAAATAAACGGAAATAATTCCTAATAATTAATAAAACGCTTAAATCTTATTTGAATATTTTTGTCTTACAAATAAGAATAATTCTTCTTAAAATTTTAAAAACTTTGGTCTCATTTTTAGAATTGTTGTCTTGGGATTTTAATACTTTTTGGTCTATAAATAAGAATAACTCTTCTTAAAATTTTAAGAACTTTGGTCTCACTTTTAGAATTGTTGTCTTGGGATGTTAATAGTTTTTTGTCTATAAATAAGAATAATTGTTCTTAAAATTTTAAGAAGTTTAATCTTACTTTAAGAATTTTTGTCTTGAGTATTCAAAACTCATTAGACTACAAATAAGAATAGTTCTCCTTAAAATTTTAAGAAGTTTATTCTTATTTTGTTTGGGATCTTGAGAATTTAAAACTGCTTGTCTATAAATAAGAACATTTATTCTTAAAATATTAATTCGTTTTAATCTTATACTTATGTTTTTGGTCTTGTAAATATAAGATTTTTTGTATCTTATTAATAAGAACATGGTCTTATATAAAATGTTCTTAAAATCAAGATGTTCTCTTAATTTAAGATTTTCATGTTCGACGCATTTTTTAGACCAAAAACTTAGTTCTGAGACCAAAATCTTGATTTTAGAACATTTTTTTTATCAGTGTAAGTTTAAATACTAAATATTTCAATAAAGCTAAATGTTTAAATAAAATGAAATTAGGTTTTTTTTTTGGGTATTTTATTTTATTTTTTTAATTTTGTCCGAAATACGTTGCCAAATTCATCCAGGGGACCAATACATCGGCCACCGGTTGCGCCACCATTTGAGCCCCGGTTGGGCCACCATTCGAGCCACCGGTTGGGCCATCGGTTGAGCTACATGTTGGGCCACAGGTTGAGGCACCAGTTGGGGCACCGGCTGGCCCACTCCTGCTTGTGGCTGGCCGACTTGAGCCCAGCCTGGATGAACCGCTGCTCCTCTTTGAATCTTACCCACGCATCCATGTTTGGGCAGCTGAGCATATGTGGGTGGGGCAGCTTCCCAGCCCTGGCAGCGTTTGCCGCATTCACTGTGGCATGAGCACTGGCAGCCATAGGAAGATGGAAAAAATAAAAAAAAGACTTCAAAATACTTAATGAGTAGCGTCCTGGTTGCTGATACATTTTAAAATGATCGTTGTGTTCGAGATGGCAAACAAGAACACTCCGGCCGGCTATCGATATGTGCATCGATATATGTATCGGTATTCATTACAATATACAATTTTGATGCACATATCGATAGACTTTTTTTAGTTAATTAATTTTTAATAATTTTTTTCATTAAACATTAAGATAAATTAAAAAAAAATTATTTAATTAAATTAAGAACTGTTCCATAATATTTATTGATAAATTTGTACCGATTTCAATGAATTACGCATATTATTATCAGTAATGCCGGCAGATAGTATAATTTTTTTTAATTTATATTTATCTTTTTTTTTAAGTTTTATATTAAATTTGTTCTGTTTGTCACAAAATTGGATATCAGAAATGTTAGGGCTGGAATATGCTTTTGTCACTAGACTTTTACCTCCTGTGTAGATGTTTTTTTTTGTTTGATATCAGAGACATTTTGCAATTGCTATTGATTTTGACATTGTAACTTTATCATTAATGCAAGCAGATAGAAAAATGTAAATTTATTAGTTGAAATTCTTTCATATTTAAAAATAAAAATCGTCTAAAAACAAAACTTAACGATCTGGCAACACTGGATATTTCAGCAACGCAAAACAAAACAGAACTGTCTGGCAACGCTGGATATTTCAGCAGCGCAAAATAAAAACAAAACTGTCGGGCAGCGCTGGTTATTTGTGAAACGCAAAGCTGTCAGCTATACACTCTCAAGCTCTGGCTGCCTTGATGCTGCTGTCCTCTCGTAATACTTATTAAATATATATATTCAGTTAACAGGTAATATCTTCCAAGCCCCTCATCCAAAATGTATGCTTCATTTAGCAAAAACCGCAAAATTTTACGTTCTACAACATACTCAAATTTAAAATCGTTGGAGCCGTTTGTCAGAAATCGCCAAAATGAGAGCTAAAAAACTTTATTTCACCTGTAAAATGTTACCTGAGTACTTTAGAAAAAAAGTTTAAAGGTACGCCTAAAAACCCTCAAACACACCTTTCCAATGATATATAGGACATATCTAAAGCTTCTATGGTTTCATTTTTAGCGCTTTTTTTTTAGCGGGATTTAGCGTTTTGCCGCTAAACTAGCGGTTTTTTCAAAAAGTCGTAGAACAAACATTTCTAGATTTTTGAATAGGAATAAATCCCTATTTTTACATCTAAGCTTCTTTAGCGCTTTGATGCAAACGGACAAACAGACAAACAAACTGACTTTTCATATCATTTTGAGAAGTCCACTAAAATTTTCAAATTTATTTATTTTTTTTAACCAGTTATCGGATTTGGGTGATTGAGGTATCAATCAACGCGTATTTTTCAGTAGAATTTTAAAAATAAAAAATTTTACCAAAAGGTCCCAACAGCCCCATTATATGCAATCATTTAAATTTTTCCCCTCTTACTTACATCGCCGTATCTCATGACCCAGGTGAGTTAGAAAAAGTTTTAGTATGCCATTTTGTAAGTTAGGACTAAACCTTTTGATCGGAATATAACTCGATCTGATCGGACAGTCATAGAAAATTTTCCAAATTTCCTTCGTGCTGCTTTCGTCACTAGCGCGAACTGCCGTCCGCAGTGATTTGTGTTTTTCTTTTTGTTGCTTTCTATTTTTATATTATTATTTTCATTTATTTTAATAATGAAATAAGGTCCTTCGTATCTACTGTCTAATTTGTGACCTGTTTCGTTTTTATAGTATGGACTGTCCTATTTTTAATTTTATATCTGCATACGTCTTATCGTATATTTTTTAGAACCCGTACTTAAAAAAAAGTACAGGGTCTTTTGGGTTGTTTTAACGAATATGTGCGTAACAGGCAGAAGGAGGCAAGTATATATATTCTTGATCAGCATCAATAGCCGAGTCGATGTAGCAATGTCCGTCTGTCTGTCCGTCTGTATGAGCGCCTAGATCTCAGAGACTATAAGAGATAGAGACACCAAACTTGGTATGTAGGTTCTCTATATTGCAAGCAGATCAAGTTTGTTTCAAAAATCGCCACGCCCCTATATCCACAAATTGAAAAAAAATGTCATATTCAAATTATAAGAACAATTTAAAAGCTAGTGACACCAAACTTCGTATGTAGATTCCTCTATATTGCAGGCAGGTCAAGGTGTTTGTTTGAATCGGACCACTATATCATATAGCGCCCATAGGAACAATCGGTCGAAAATCAAGTTTTAGTATGAAAAACTTTTTTGTTTTATGAGATATCTAAAGCAAACTGATAGAATATGCATTAAACTTGGTTTAATATATCCTGTCCAAAGTTGGTTCAAATCAGATCACTATATTGTATAGCTGTCATAGGACCGATCGGGCGAAAATCAAGTCTTAGTATGAAAATCTTTCATGTTTTATGAGACATTGTAACCAAAATGATAGAATATGCATTTAAGTTAACTAAATATTTTTTATTTTTTCCATTATTAGGTTTTGCCATAGTAAGTACGGGGTCTCCGACAGTCGAGTATGCTCGACTGTAGCACCGGCCGACTAGTTATGATTAATTTTGTGTTTTTTTTTACCATTATATTAGCTCTATTCTGTGCTAATTGTTATTTAAATTTAATCTCTTTTTGATAATCATCATAATTGTAGATCGGGGAAATTTCTTTGAAAAAGGGAATTCTTGTAGTCTCTTGCCAAAAACTAACTCAAATGGGCAATAGCCATGTACTGATGATGGGGTAACACTATAGCAATATGTGAAGTACTGAATCCAATCATCTCAATCGTCTTTATTTACTGATATATACGATCGTATGTGTTCATTGTTCTTTCTATTGTTCCCAATGTTTGATGATGACGAAAGCATCACGAAGGGTGCGAAAGGCGACTAAATATATATACAGCTAAGTTGGAAAATTTGCTACGTCTGTCCGATCAGATCGAGTTATATACCCATCGAAAGGTTTAGTCCTTACTTACAAAATGGCATACTAAAACTTTTTCTAATCAACCTGGGTCATGAGATACGGGGTGTAAATGGAAGGAAAATTTAAGTGATTGCAGCTAATGGGGCTGTTAGCCTTTTGGTAAAATTTTGTATTTTAAAAATTCTACTTAAATATATATATATAAAATACGCGTCGACTAATACCTCAATCACCCAAATCCGATAACTGGTTCAAAAGATAAATAAATTTTAGTGGAAAAATAATTTTTTAAAATATAAATTAATAAAATAAAGCGACAATTGGCATCGGCACTGCGCAAAAGTAATTTTATGTACAAAAGTTACCCTTTTGCACACAGTGCACAATGCCAATGTTCGCTTTGTTTTATTAATTTATATTTTATTTAAAATTTTAGATTAAACTGAATTTTGTTTGTCACAAAATGGATATCAGAAATTTGGGGCTAGAAATTGCTTTTCACACTACAATTTACCTCGTGTAGAGGTTTTTTTGTGGTATGATATAGTGGTCCGATAAACCAACATTAAACAGGATATATAAAACCCAGTTTTATGAATATTCTATCAGTTTGGTTACGATATCTCAAAAAACAAAAAAGTTGTTCATACTAAGACTTGATTTTCACTCGATCCGATTTGAACCAACTTTGGACAGGATATATAAAACCAAGTCATATGCTTATTGTATCAGTTTAATTACAATATCTCATTAAACAAAAAGTTGTTCATACTAAGACTTGATGTTCGTCCGATCGGTCCTATGACAGCTATATGATATAGTGGTCCGATTTGAACCAGACAGGATACATAAAACCAAGTTTATTTATATTCTATCAGTTTGGTTACAATATCTCATAAAACAAAAAGTTTTCATACTAAGACTTGATTTTCGCCCGATCCGTCCTATGACAGCTATATGATATAGTGGTCTGATTTGAACCAACTTTAAACAGGATATATAAAACCAAGTTTTATGTATATTCTATCAGTTTGGTTACGATATCTCAAAAAACAAAAAATTTGTTCATACTAAGACTTGATTTTCACTCGATCGGTCCTATGACAGTTTTTTGATATAGTTGTCCGATTTGAACCAACTTTGACAGGATATATAAAACCAAGTCATATGCTTATTGTATCATGCTATATTGACTCGGTTATTCATGCTGATCAAGAATATATACTTTATGGGGTCTGCCACGCCTCCTTCTGCCTGCCATGTTATTCGGTAAAACAAACCCATAGACCTGTACTTTTTTTCGGGTAACAAAGTTTTCATACTAAGACTTGATTTTCGCGATCCTATGACAGCTGTTATGATATATCTGATGATCCAACTTTGGACAGGTTATATAAAACCAAGTTTTTATTCATATTATCAGTGGTAGTCTTAACAAAGTTTTTCATACTAAGACTTGATTTCGCCCTGATCGGTCCTTCAATGACAGCTATATGATATAGTGGTCCGATTTGAACCAACTTTGGACAGGACATTGCTTTTTGACTTGGCTATTGATGCTGATCAAGAATATATATGCTTTATGGGTCTGCCACGCCTCTGCCTGTTACGCACATATTCGGTAAACAAATCAAATAGACCCTGTAATTTTTTTTAAGTACGGGGTCTAAAAAGACAAAAAACAACAACAATTTACAAAAGCATTCGAATGCACACACATACATAAGCGCACATAAACGCTAGTTTGTATACATGTGTGTGCGCATAAGAAGCGTGCCACGCTTACAAAAAATAATGTCTATTACTTTTTTTCGTTGCACAGTGGCTCTCAATGTATTTCAAAATCTAAAATACATTAAAGCAAATCATCACTGCGGACGGCATCAATGAAGGGTGCGAAAAGGCGACTAACAATATATACAGCTAAGTTGAAAATTTTACGACTGTCCGATCAGATCAAGTTATATATTGATCGAAAGGTTTAGTCCTAACTTACAAAATGGCATAAAATTTCTAGTTTACCTGGGACATGAGATACGGGGTGTAAGTGGAGGGAAAATTTGTATGATCGCAGCTTATGGAGCCGTTGGGGTTTTTGGTAAAAAAATTTTTTTTTAAATTTTATCAAAATACGCGTCGATTGATACCTTGATGACCCAAATCCGTTAACTGGCTCAAAAGATAAATAAATTTGAAACTTTTAGTGGACTTCTCAAAATGAAATGAAAAGTTAGTTTCTTTGTTTGTCTGTTTGTCTGTTTGTATCAAAGCGCTAAAAAAGCTTAGATGTAATGATGGGGACTTATTCCTTTTTGAATATCTACAAATGTTTGCTCTACGAATTTTTCAATTTCCCGCTAGTTTGCCGAGAAAACGCTAAATCCCGATAAATAAAAAAATAGCGAAAATTGGCATTCGGCACTGCGCAAAAAGTAATTTTTATGTACAAAGAAGCTCACCCTTTTTGCTCACAGTGCACAATGCCAATTTTCGCTTTTTTTTTATTAATTAACATTTTTAATTTAAAATTTTTAGATTAAACTGAATTTTGTTCGTCACAAAATTGGATATCAGAAATTTTGCGGCTAGAAATTGCTTTCGTCACTAGACTTTTACTTTGTGTAGAGGTTTTTTTTGTGGCATCAATATATTAAGGAAAACTACGGACGACGTCAACAAGCAGTTCACTGCAATGGACAACGAGATTCAAAAACCTCGCAACGATAAAGCCGAAATCATGTTGTCGCAAATAATTCAACTAATAGAAAACTCCGAAAATATACAATCAGCAATCACAAATTTATTTATCGACCTGAATCATGGGAGAATCAATCCGCAGCTACTTATACCGTCCCAACTGAAAAAGGTAATCAATGTCATCAAAGAAAGGCTACCAGCCAAACAAAGACTTCCAGGACCATCGACAGGTACAGAGCTGAAGGAAATATATAACTTAATGGAAGCTCAGATGCCGAGATTCCGTTATTCAACCAGGAATCTGCAACTGTCTACCGACTAGTCCCGATTCCAATCGTAAAACATAAAAGGACAGTCATAGTTCAAATAAAGGCTGAATATCTAGTTTATAATTTCAACCAGGATATCTACACGTTGATATCAGAAACATAGTTAGCGTCATGTAACCTGCAATCTAATAAACATCTATTGTGCAAGGGCCCTGGAAAAGTGCAACCGATAGCTTATGCGAAGTATCAACGTTAAAGCAAAGTCTGGATCCAGATTGTGAACTCCAACAAATTACAACGGAAGATATGTGGACACAACTACAACCACGAAATACATGGCTATTTAAAATTTTCACTGAGCCAGTTCTGGAATGGACCTGTTGAACTCAGCACAACAAAGTGAAACACATCGCAGGACAAGGCATTTTGCGACTAGAAGAAGGATGTACAGCCCGCCAAGAAAAACATCTACTAACCGCATGTCAAGAAATTACAACAGAGGATGACGTTGAATATCTGACAGCAGCTTTAATTAAATTAGCAAATAACATCCCATTATTTCAAATAAAACCACTAGCAAATAAGTTGATAAACAACACAGAAGAAATTGATAAAATTAAGATTTTAATAGAAGAACAAAAACACGATAAATTTTAGCTAAGAAACATAGAACTTCACAATGTTACTGGACACACATCTTTAACACTGATAATCATTGAAATTATAGTTATAGGTATAATATATGTAATAAGAAAATGTAAAACAGATAAGCAAAAAATTAATATAGATTTCGGGTTACCAACAACAGCTACTAATAAAGGACTCCCGCAAAATGTTCATAAATGAACATACGGTTTGAACAGCCCTCGGGATGCGTGACAGATTTGGGACACAAACCACTTGAAAGGGTCACTACAGTGTAGAATTACCACATGGGTCGCAATCCTGGCGCTCAGAAATAATACATTAATGTGTGAACCTGTATGCTCAAAATAGATAAGAAATACACTCTAGTACGTAAGATCATGTAATCATCATGTACAAGAATGCCAAGAAAGGAGTCAAATATATTACAACGCTAATCTATTGAATAAGTAAAAAAGTTAACCCTATGGTTAACTCACTCTAAATAATAGATTAGATAAAATAGAACAATAAGTAGAAAAGAGTCAAACATATTTTAACATTATGACCAATATATCCTTATAATACATAAAATCACATAGATTCGATGAGTAGAAGTAAGCCCAGAATATTGTCAACACTATATTGAGCCCTGTCTAATTAGTACATAAGATATCCTATAAAACCTCATACAAACCCAACAAACGACACAGTTCTTAAACCAAAGGCGTGAGTGTTTTTACTTAGAGGTTGGCAAGCGTGCTTACATACAGTTCTGACGTTGTGACTAACATCGCGACAAAGTTCACGTACAGAAACAGGTGTATATGTATTTTTTTCCTTTTTGTCTAACCAAATTGGAAAATGATTTGCATTTTTATATCTTTATCTGATGTCAGATGAACAGCTCGTTTCCAGTGATTAGTAATTTCATGCCATTTCTTTGCTATTTTGCTATTTTTGTAAAGAACTCAGATTGCTTCAGCTGCTCTTCGATCGTAAAGCTTGAGCCGGAAAGATTCTACGCAAGAACCCACTTGTCTAATATGTTTGTGGCATTAGTGGCATTCACGAAATTATAGAAAAGTCACTCATCATATAGTAGAATAGATTTCATAATGTTTCTGCTCTTCGTCCCTTGCTTGTAACCGCCCATAAGGCCGTCGATCAAAGGACTCCTTCCAATGTGATAATTCTATTCCTCATTGGGATTGGCTCTGAGGAGTGGTAATATCCTAACATATATATATATATAGATGACAGCACTTGTTATGTTTCCACAATACCGAATTTATGATAACTCCTTTAATTTTGGAGCAGAACTCGGCGGGAAGTAGACTGGATTTGAGGACTAATTGGTTCAAGTATGGGCAATGAAAAGGCTTTAGAAAGACTTGAAGCATGCAGTTGTTGATGAGGATAGTTCTTCTATATCGATGGGTATAGGACCAACACTTTAGGTAAAACTGTTGCCTGAGTGTCTTCGAAAGCATTAAATGAGAGGCTTAAATCTTGAAATGCATCGGAATTATCATTTTCAATAATTTTCAAATTTTCTAATGGTTTCGGAATAGTCTGAGTTTCTAGATTAAATGTTGTCGACAACATAATCGGAGTCCCATCACTATTATAACTGCTAAAGTTATCATCGCTTCTACAAAATCTATCAACTCAAGCAATTGTTAATTTGAAATTGCTTATAAATAAATATATATTTATAAATAACACTAAGCAACAGCCCAATTCTGAATTTAACCAAACTGACTTTTTTGGATAGATATAGTCCCAAACGACGAAAAACATTTTTTTTCTATGGCAGAGTTATTTTTAGAATTTTTAAATTTGGCTTTCGAGCCGTTTTTTTTTTGAGGTTCACTTTTATCATCATACTCGAGAATGGCAAAACCGATTTTCAATAGCTTTTCCTACAAGCTAATGAATATATCCGTAATTCATCCATATACACGATTTAAGCCAGTAGTTAAGGAGCTATTATTTTTTGAATTAAGATAATGTTGCTTTTTCTTAGCTTTTTTTACTTTAAAATTCAAGGAAAACTCGAAAAAAATTTAGAACTTCGGTTTTATTTTTTTTCGTTTAAGATATGATTCATTAAAATCTATGGAGAAACGGCAATATAATAATTTTTTTGAAATCTATGCATGTTTTACTTGATTTTTATGACTTCCTTGTAGAGCGGCATGACCTTTAGTATGACAATTTTTTGTATTTTTTTGAGATAATAACCAAGTTCACAGAATTCGAATTTGTTATTGTCTTACACATTATGACCAAAGTTGGTTCAAATCGGTCGAAAATCAAGTTTTAGTATGGAAAACTTTTTTGTTTTTTGAGATATTTTAACTAAACTGACAGAATATGCATTTGAGATAGTCATTCGAACTATTCTATATATATACCTATATTAATTACTCATCGTTAAGTATGTTTACCGTTAAAATCTATGCTAAGACGGCTAAGTTATTAGCATATAAACAATGAAACAAGTTTTTCGCAAAGGTTGATTTTTGACTGATCGGTATGTTATAAAGGTCCGATTCCAACCAAACTTAAACAGGTTGTATAAAACGATACGAGATTCTTAATTTGTAAGTTTGGTACAGATAACTTAAAAATAAAAAAGTTTTTCAAATTAAAGGTTTCTTATCGACCGTTCGTATCGATCGTTCCTATGGCAGCTATATGATATAGAGCTCCGATTTCAACCAAATTTGGCAAGGATGTAAAGGATAATTAAAAATACCCAACTCATGATTGAGATATCTCCAAAAATAAAAAATTTGTTCATACTAAAACTTGATTTTGTACCGATCGGTCCTATGGCAGCTATATGATATAGTTGACCGATTTGAACCAACTTCGGTAAGGATGCATAAGACCAACTTATATGCTTATTCTCTCAATTTAGTTAAGATACCCTAAAAAACAAAAAAGTTGTTCATACTAAAACTTGATTTTATACCGATCGGTCCTATGGCAGCTATATGATAAAGTGGTCAGATTCGAACCAAAATTGGCGAAGATGTAAAGGACAATATTGAGAACCTAATTTGTGAGTTTGGTTAAAATATATAAAATATATAATAAAATATATAATAAAATATATAATAAAATATATAATAAAAAAGTTTTTCATAATAAAAGTGGATTTTCGACCGATCGCTCCTATTGCAGCTATATTGAATAGTGTTCCGATTTGAGCCACATTTGGTAGGGATATATAACACATTATATGATATACCACATGTGCGATTGGTTAATATATCTCAAAAAATAACACAACTTTTCATACTAAAGATGGATTTTTGATTTTTCGATCGTTCCTATGGCAGCTATATGATATAGTAATCTCATTTTAGCCTAATGTGGTCAAAATGTGTAAGACAACAGCAAATTAATTACCTGTGAACTTGGTTAGGATATCTTAAAAAACACAAAAAATGTTCATACTAAAGGTCATGCCCCTCTACAAGAAATTCATAAAAATCAAGAAAAACATGCATAGATATAAAATATTATTATATCGCCGTTTCTCCATAGATTTGCATGAATCATATCTTAAACGACGTTTTAATAATGCAGCTTTGCAAAAAAATAAAATAAAACCGAAGCTCAGAAATTTTTTTGAGTTTTCCTTGAATTTTAAAGTAAAAAAACTAAAAAAAGCTTTAAGAAAAACTACATTTTCTTAATTCAAGCAACTAATTCAGCTCTTAAATAAGACAGTGTATGGATGAGTTACAGATATATCTATTAGCTTTTAGGAAAAGTAATGTTTTTGAAAATTGGTTTTGCCATTCTCGAGTAATGATGACAAAAGTGGGCGTACCTCTAAAAAACGGCTCGAAAAAGCTCGAAAAAAAGCCAAATTTTAAAAAATTCTAAAAAAAAAC
Organism: Drosophila innubila; assembly: GCF_004354385.1. NCBI lineage: Eukaryota > Metazoa > Arthropoda > Insecta > Diptera > Drosophilidae > Drosophila > Drosophila innubila. Next base: position 2,773,482 of record NW_022995373.1, read on the forward strand.
TCTGCCATAGATAAAAAAAATTTTTTTTTGTCGTTTGGGGGCCTATACCTATCCAAAAAAAGGTCGGTTTGGTTAAATTCAGAAGAAAAAATTCAAATATGTTGCCCTAGTGTAATATATATACTTAAATTTAAGAAAATTGCATATTAATAGTTATATTAGTGATTATCAACTCAAAACAACTTTAGAAGCAAAAAATAAGCAAAGATATCATAAAAAAGTTGCGTGCGATATTCCCTGATGATACAAGCGAACGGACATATTTTTTCCGGTCTTCAGTTTGTCACTTTTAAGAATACTTCAAGTTTCATTTTGTATTTATTTTTTTACAAAACATAAAAGAATAATAATAATACCTACAAGCATTCTAATTCACAAATCGGTCGACTTAATTAATATATTTTTTTTTTGACGATTGAAATTTCAATTTATTTGGTCATAATTAAATTTGGTATCTTTCACAATTTCAATGTTTAACAAAATTCTGTAAAAAACGGTTAATCGGAGAATAATCATATAGTTTTTGAAGCGTCAGAAAATCAATTCCAAATAAATAATAAATAAACTCGAAAAGAAAAATATATTAGCTTTCCATTAGTAAGGGTTAAAGCCACGTATGGATTAAAACAGTGCTGCCCACAGGCTGAAGGTGACCTATCGGGCCTGTTCCGAATTCGGAAAACGAGTGGAATTGCCGCAAATCGAGTTGATTAATGTTCTGAATTCCGCAAATCGACAAGAATTGTCGTTTTCAAAATGTGCGCTGTTGAGCGAGCGGAATCAAAAGTAAATGCTACAAAAAGCATTAAAATAATTCCCTAAAACAATAAACTGAAAATTCAAATAACCTTGAACATTTTCAGAATCGTTTCACATCACTACTTTAACTGTTTAAACATTAACATCAACAAAATATTGCATACAAAACAAAATTGGGCGGCAATGACTTAACTGATCTGTTCTGAATTTCACTTTACTTTTTGTTATCGATACTACCTCTCGCAATCGAAAGCTGCTAGAGTTACTTGAATTGATAAATAAAATTCGAACAACGAAATTTTAGTCTAATTTATATTCTATGTGCTATATTTAACATGAAATGTTTAAAATTAATTTTCAAAAATAGTTTTAAGTAATTCCAATCGGATTTAAGAGAAAAATTGAAGATTGAATGTTTTTATTATTGAATTCATGACAGCTCTGGTTAATGTCGATATTCACAAGCCAGGCAATCAGCTGGGGACAAAAAAATTTAATGCAAAAATGCAAGCAACCAATAACCATAGTTGCCGGCATTTTGCAGAGTCAAATTAGCAATTTATATTGCTAATAAATGAACATACGGTTTGAAGAGCCCTCGGGATGCGTGACAGATTTGGGACACAAACCACTTGAAAGGGTCACTACAGTGTAGAATTACTTCATGGGTCTCAATCTTGGCGCTCAGAAATAATAGACTAGTGTGTGAACCTGTATCCTCAAAATAGATAAGAAATACACTCTAGTATGGAAGATCATGTTATCATCATATACTATACAAGAATGCAAAGAAAGGAGTCAAATATAGTACAACGCTAGTCTTTGCAATAAGTAAAAAGGAGCCAAGTACACGTTAACCCTATGGTTAACTCACTCTAAATAATAAATTAGATAAAATAGAACAATAAGTAGAAAAGAGTCAAACATACTCTAACATCATGTCAACTGTATTCTAATAATACATAAAATCACATAGATTCGATAAGTAGAAGTAAGCCAAGAATATTGTCAACACTATATTGAGTCCTGTTTAATTATTACATAAGATATCCTATAAGACCTCATACACTGAAAAAAAAGACCAACATCTAAAATCAAGAACATTCATCTTAAATATTATGTTCTTAAAATAAGATTATTTTAAGACCAAATTACTAAAACTAAGATTATTAATCTAAAAATCTTCGAATCTTAATATAAGAATAAAAATCTTAAATTCTTAGGAAAGTATAAATAGGTACTATTTCGTATCAAACAAATGATGGCCGTGCGCTCTGGTAAGAGGCCGCTTCAGTTAATGAAACAGTAGGCGGCAGTTCGAATCCCCTCGTAACAAATTAAGATAACATTTATAAAATTACTAAAACAGTATAAAATATAAATAAATTAAAATTCAAAATAAAAAAAATAAATATAAAAATAATTTTCATTTATTTTATTTTTTGATTTTAATTTAAGAACATTTATTCTTAAAATAAGAACTTGGTCTTATTTAAAATGTTCTTAAAATCAAGATGTGTTCTCTTAATTCAAGAATTTGATGTTCGACGCATTTTTTAGACCAAAATCTTAGTTCTGAGACCAAAATCTTGATTTTAGAACATTTTTTTATCAGTGTACAAACCCAATAAACGACACAGTTCTTAAACAAACGCGTGAGTTTTTTTACTTAGGGATTGACAAGCGTGCTTGCATACTAGTTCTGATGTTATGACTAACATCGCGACGAGGTTCAAAGATCAGGTTTGCTTGCAAATGGTCCTTCGAGTAATTTTGCTTAGTGACTGCCACTTCTTGTAGGTACTTTAATCGGAATCACATAAAACAGATAGCACCTGTCGTGCATCGTGGCGCAGCTAGGGAAAAAAAAAATACATATATAATTCTTCGGCGAACTACGTGCGACTGCAGCGTGGGGCTGGACGGAAGGCACCAGAGCAACAACAAGCGGCGCAGAAGACAGATCTGCAAAGGAATCAGTACTGAGCGACGCTGCAAAGGAGCGGCGTGGGAATCAGGCTGAGTACCGTTCGGCGTAACCACAGAGAAAACGAGCAAAACGCTGGGAAAGTGGAAAATTGTGAACCACGCCAGCGAGAAATCCTGCAACGTACAAACTAAAAAAGGCAGAGTATGGAAGAGTTTTCAAGGCACGCCAAATCAGAAAATTAGAAAATTCAATCCAGAAAGAGCTTTTAAAGGACGCTGCAGAAGAAGATGCCGCCCCACTACCTTTGACGATAGAGGACTACTATTTAAGGCGTGAAAAGAGGTCAGAAGCACAAAAGCAGTCGAGGAAGAAGACGATACGAGCCGGGAAAAGGATCCAAAGGAATAAGAGACGTAAGGAATTGCATACATAAATTGCAATTACCACTGGAGCAACGAAAGAAAACCTTATTCAAGAGCTCAGCAATTTTGAAAGTCAAAAATATTTGAATTAAAAATAAAATAAAAAACGAAACATTACTTCGGTTTTGATTTTTAGTTAAAAGAATATTAATAAAATTGGTTTACACACGGGAACATTGGTTTGCAACCAAGACCAGCAGCCTAGTCTATTTAAGGAATTGAGAAAACATGACCAAGCAACTAATTCGATACGGGATCACTATGAAAATCTAATCGAAGAAAAAAAAAAAAATACGATGACTCACGGAGAAGAAGCCGTCAGAACAAAGAATTAAGCTAAAAACCCGTGGAAATACCGGCGTTTTTTGAGATATTACGACATGGACAAGTTTTTTGGATACTTTTCTCAAATGGTAGACACGAATGGGGAGTTAGATATTAAGTCAAAATTTATACGACTTATAGAACTGGTAAGAGGAGAAGCGGCGCAATTAATAAGGCTCTTTAACATCAGCACAGAAAACTAGGACGTAGCGCTAAAGATCCTAAAGAACAGATAGGAAATTCGAGGAAACTATTTTCGAGCCACTGGTATCGCATTTTAGACTTGCCCAATACAAATAGTGGATCTAGTAAGAGTGTTTAAAACATGATAGATACAACGAACAACTATTAAACTTTTTTTTTTGTCACAAAATTGGATATCAGAAATTTTGGGGCTGGAAAATACTTTCGTCACTAGACTTTTACCTCGTGTAGAGGTTTTTTGTGGGATATCAGAAATTTTTGAAATTACCATTTTTTGACATTATATTATAGCTATCATTAATGCAGACAGATAGTAAAATATGTAAATTTATTTGTTGAATTTCTTTTATATTTAAAAATAATAATAAAGAGAACAGGGGCTCCGCCGCTCGACTATAGAATATCCTGAGCCAGGTACTTTTTTATAAAGTTGATTTTCGATATCTCTACATACAAAAAACTTTTTCATACAAAACATCATTTTCGATGTATCCTATGGTAGCTATATGATATAGTGGTCTGATCAAAAAAAAAAAAAACAAAACATGACTTGAGCAGATACAGACAGACGGACGGACAGACAGACGGACATGGCTCAATCGACTCGTCTGTTGATCCTGGTCAAGAAAATATATACTTAGGGGGGTTTGCCACGCCCCCTTCTGCCTGTTACATACATTCTGCCAAACACATTATACCCTTTTTTGCCCGTTTTTAAGGGCTCAGGGTATAAAAAGAACAAAAAAATTTCATATGCGTTGCAGAAAGACACAACAAGTTTAGGTCAATAAAACTAGCTTAAGCCCGAATTGTCAAAAATAAAAACTAAACTAACACTAACACAACACAAAACAAAATTTTCTGGCAACACTGGTAATTTTTGTCGCGCAAAAGCTGTCTGCTGCATAGGTTTGCTGGTATGCCACTTTATAGCTGCTGTCATCTTTAAACTCTTAGAATTATGTAAATATGCACTTAATCTGTAATATCTTGTCGAAACGAATTTTTACAGATAAGTGTGATATACGCGCAATTTTTTTGACTATAACATATTGAAATTTGATAAAGCTGTCATGTGTAAATTTTTCAAAAATTGCTAAAAATGTAAGCTAAAAATCCTTATTTCACCTGTAAAATGTTACCTGAGTACTTGAAAAAAAAAATTTACAGGTACGCCTAAAAGCCCTCACTTTTCCAATGATATATGGGACATATTTGTAGCTTCTATGGCTTGGAAACTATTAGGGTTTAAATTTTAGGGGGATTTAGCGTTTTCCCGTTAAACTAGCGGTTTTTTCAAAAAGTCTTAATAAATCGTTTCTAAATTTTCGAAAAGGAATACTGAAACTGACTTTTCATCTCATTTTGATAAGTCCACTAAAAATTTCAAATTTAGTTATCTTTTGAACTAGAAGTCATTTGGGTGATTTAGGTATCAATCGATAAAAAATTTTAACCAACGGCCCCAATAGCTGGGATCGTTTAAATTTTGACCCTTCCACTTATACCCCCTTATCTCATGAACCAGGTGAGTTATAAATATTTTTAGTATGCCATTTTGTAAGCTAGGACTAAACCTTTCAATCGGTATGGAATCTGATCTGATCAGACAGTCATAGCAAATTTTCATTGTTATCTGTATATATTCCTAGTCGCCTTTCGCACCCTTCGTACTGCTTTCGTCACTACTACAGTGATGTAATAGGCTAAGACAAAATGTAATTTATCAAATGATTGTATTAATGTTAGTCACTAGTGCCATTATTTATTAGCATCAGCTACAAGCGCAGGTATTGATTACTGAATTATCAGAAGTAAAGAAGGGATTACCGATAAAAAGAAACCTGCCGAATAAACCCAATGTTGTGAAAAGACCCTTTGGTCTTAAATGACAGAAACTGCAGTTGAAATGCCTTTACTTGCAATTTTTTTTACTATTAAACGTTTATTCTATTCTTACATACAAACACGTTACTATGATCGGATTTCAGAATCAATAAATTTGTGTTGTGTCCGGGTTACAGAATATTTTATAGATAAAAATCGAGTGCCCGAAATATCAGGTTGCCCTAATTAACAAGTTTCCGAATTATTGAAATGGAACAGAAATTAATATTTTCGTAAAAGAAGTTTATTCAAGAAAAATATTTTTCTTTTCACGTTTCAATTTCGCGAGCGAAGCGATCCGGACATTGACGAGCGAAGCGAGGAGGGGGCGGAGCCCCCTAGTATATAAATAACAAGTCGGCCGGTGCTACAGTCGAGCATACTCGACTGTCGGAGACCCCGTACTTACTATGGCAAAAACTCATAATGGAAAAATTAAAAAAATATTTATAAAAGATTTTTATACTAAGACTTGATTTTCGCCCGATGGGTCCTATGACAGCTACATAATATAGTGGACCGACTTGAACCAACTTCTGTAAGACTAACTTAAATGAATATTCTATAAGGTTGTTTACGATATCTAATAAAACTGAAAAGTTTTTCATACTAAGACTTGATTTTCGCCCGATCGGTCCTATGACAGCTATATGATATAGTGGTCCGATTTGAACCAACTTTAAACAGGATATATAAAGCCAAGTCGTATGCTTATCCCACAAAAAAAACCTCTAAGCGAGGTAAAAGTCTAGTGACGAAAGCAATTTCTGGACCCAAAATTTCTGATATCCAATTTTGTGACGAACAAAATTCAGTTTAATCTAAAAATTTTAAATAAAAATATAAATTAATAAATAAAGCGAAAATTGGCATTGTGCACTGTGAGCAAAAGGGTGAGCTTTTTTTGTACATAAAATTACTTTTGCGCAGTGCCGAATGCCAATTTTCGCTTTTTTTTTTATTTATCGGGATTTAGCGTTTTCTCGCCAAACTAGCGGAAATTGAAAAATTCGTAGAGCAAACATTTGTAGATATTCAAAGAATAAGTCCTATATTACATCTAAGCTTTTTTTGCTTTGATACAAACAGACAAACAAAGAAACTAACTTTTCATTTCATTTTGAGAAGTCCACTAAAAATTTCAAATTTATTTATCTTTTGAGCCAGTTAACGGATTTGGGTCATCAAGGTATCAATCGATGCGTATTTTTGATAAGAATTTAAAAAAAAAAATAATTTTACCAAAAAACCCCAACGGCTCCATAAGCTGCGATCATACAAATTTTTTCCCTCCCACTTACACCCCCGTATCTCATGCCATTTTGTAAGTTAGGACTAAACCTTTCGATCAATATATAACTTGATCTGATCGGACAGTCGTAGCAAATTTTCCAACTTAGCTGTATATATTGTTAGTCGCCTTTCGCACCCTTCGTGATGCCGTCCGCAGTGATGATTTGCTTTAATGTATTTTAGATTTTTGAAATACATTGAGAGCCACTGTGCAACGAAAAAAGTAATAGTATTATTTTTGTAAGCGTGGCACGCTTCTTATGCGCACACACATGTATACAAACTAGCGTTTATGTGCGCTTATGTATGTGTGTGCATTCGAATGCTTTTGTAAATTGTTGTTGTTTTTTGTCTTTTTAGACCCCGTACTTAAAAAAAGTACAGGGGTCTATTTGGTTTGGTTTACCGAATATGTGCGTAACAGGCAGAAGGAGGCGTGGCAGACCCCATAAAGCATATATATTCTTGATCAGCATCAATAGCCGAGTCAATAAAGCAATGTCCTGTCCAAAGTTGGTTCAAATCGGACCACTATATCATATAGCTGTCATAGGACCGATCGGGCGAAAATCAAGTCTTAGTATGAAAACTTTGTTACCCGTACTTAAAAAAAGTACAGGGGTCTATTGGGTTTGTTTTACCGAATATGTGCGTAACAGGCAGAAGGAGGCGTGGCAGACCCCATAAAGTATATATATTCTTGATCAGCATGAATAACCGAGTCAATATAGCAATGATACAATAAGCATATGACTTGGTTTTATATATCCTGTCCAAAGTTGGTTCAAATCGGACAACTATATCATAAAACTGTAATAGGACCGATCGAGTGAAAATCAAGTCTTAGTATGAACAAATTTTTTGTTTTTTGAGATATCGTAACCAAACTGATAGAATATACATAAAACTTGGTTTTATATATCCTGTTTAAAGTTGGTTCAAATCAGACCACTATATCATATAGCTGTCATAGGACGGATCGGGCGAAAATCAAGTCTTAGTATGAAAAACTTTTTTGTTTTATGAGATATTGTAACCAAACTGATAGAATATGAATAAAGCTTGGTTTTATGTATCCTGCTTGGTTCAAATCGGACCACTATATCATATAGCTGTCATAGGACCGATCGAGTGAACATCAAGTCTTAGTATGAACAACTTTTTTGTTTAATGAGATATTGTAATTAAACTGATACAATAAGCATATGACTTGGTTTTATATATCCTGTCCAAAGTTGGTTCAAATCGGATCGAGTGAAAATCAAGTCTTAGTATGAACAACTTTTTTGTTTTTTGAGATATCGTAACCAAACTGATAGAATATTCATAAAACTGGGTTTTATATATCCTGTTTAATGTTGGTTTATCGGACCACTATATCATACCACAAAAAAAACCTCTACACGAGGTAAAATTGTAGTGACGAAAGCAATTTCTAGCCCCAAAATTTCTGATATCCAATTTTGTGACAAACAAAATTCAGTTTAATCTAAAAATTTTAAATAAAAATATAAATTAATAAAAACAAAGCGAACATTGGCATTGTGCACTGTGTGCAAAAAGGGTAAGCTTTTTGTACATAAAAATTACTTTTTGCGCAGTGCCGAATGCCAATTGTCGCTTTATTTTATTAATTTATATTTTAAAAAATTTTTATTTTTCCACTAAAATTTATTTATCTTTTGAACCAGTTATCGGATTTGGGTGATTGAGGTATTAGTCGACGCGTATTTTTATATATATATATTTAAGTAGAATTTTTAAAAAATACAAAATTTTACCAAAAGGCCCCAACAGCCCCATTAGCTGCAATCACTTAAATTTTTCCCCTTCCATTTACACCCCCGTATCTCATGACCCAGGTTGATTAGAAAAAGTTTTAGTATGCCATTTTGTAAGTAAGGACTAAACCTTTCGATGGGTATATAACTCGATCTGATCGGACAGACGTAGCAAATTTTCCAACTTAGCTGTATATATATTTAGTCGCCTTTCGCACCCTTCGTGATGCTTTCGTCATCATCAAACATTGGGAACAATAGAAAGAACAATGAACACATACGATCGTATATATCAGTAAATAAAGACGATTGAGATGATTGGATTCAGTACTTCACATATTGCTATAGTGTTACCCCATCATCAGTACATGGCTATTGCCCATTTGAGTTAGTTTTTGGCAAGAGACTACAAGAATTCCCTTTTTCAAAGAAATTTCCCCGATCTACAATTATGATGATTATCAAAAAGAGATTAAATTTAAATAACAATTAGCACAGAATAGAGCTAATATAATGGTAAAAAAACACAAAATTAATCATAACTAGTCGGCCGGTGCTACAGTCGAGCATACTCGACTGTCGGAGACCCCGTACTTACTATGCCAAAACCTAATAATGGAAAAAATAAAAAATATTTAGTTAACTTAAATGCATATTCTATCATTTTGGTTACAATGTCTCATAAAACATGAAAGATTTTCATACTAAGACTTGATTTTCGCCCGATCGGTCCTATGACAGCTATACAATATAGTGATCTGATTTGAACCAACTTTGGACAGGATATATTAAACCAAGTTTAATGCATATTCTATCAGTTTGCTTTAGATATCTCATAAAACAAAAAAGTTTTTCATACTAAAACTTGATTTTCGACCGATTGTTCCTATGGGCGCTATATGATATAGTGGTCCGATTCAAACAAACTTGACCTTGACCTGCCTGCAATATAGAGGAATCTACATACGAAGTTTGGTGTCACTAGCTTTTAAATTGTTCTTATAATTTGAATATGACATTTTTTTTTCAATTTGTGGGCGAATTTTGAAACAGACTTGATCTGCTTGCAATATAGAGGAACCTACATACCAAGTTTGGTGTCTCTATCTCTTATAGTCTCTGAGATCTAGGCGCTCATACAGACGGACAGACAGACGGACATTGCTACATCGACTCGGCTATTGATGCTGATCAAGAATATATATACTTGCCTCCTTCTGCCTGTTACGCACATATTCGTTAAAACAAACCCAAAAGACCCCTGTACTTTTTTTTTAAGTACGGGTTCTAAAAAACTATACGATAAGACGTATGCAGATATAAAATTAAAAATAGGACAGTCCATACTATTAAAAACGAAACAGGTCACAAATTAGACAGTAGATACGAAGGACCTTATTTCATTATTAAAATAAATGAAAATAATAATATAAAAATAGAAAGCAACAAAAAGAAAAAAACACAAATCACTGCGGACGGCAGTTCGCGCTAGTGACGAAAGCAGCACGAAGGAAATTTGGAAAATTTTCTATGACTGTCCGATCAGATCGAGTTATATTCCGATCAAAAGGTTTAGTCCTAACTTACAAAATGGCATACTAAAACTTTTCTAACTCACCTCGATACGGCGATTTTTATTTTTAAAATTCTACTGAAAAATACGCGTCGATTGATACCTCAATCACCCAAATCCGATAACTGGTTAAAAAAAATAAATAAATTTGAAAATTTTAGTGGACTTCTCAAAATGATATGAAAAGTCAGTTTGTTTGTCTGTTTGTCCGTTTGCATCAAAGCGCTAAAGAAGCTTAGATGTAAAAATAGGGATTTATTCCTATTCAAAAATCTAGAAATGTTTGTTCTACGACTTTTGGAAAAAACCGCTAGTTTAGCGGCAAAACGCTAAATCCGCTAAAAAAAAAAAGCGCAAAAATGAAACCATAGAAGCTTTAGATATGTCCTATATATCATTGGAAAGGTGTGTTTGAGGGTTTTTAGGCGTACCTTTAAACTTTTTTTCTAAAGTACTCAGGTAACATTTTACAGGTGAAATAAAGTTTTTTAGCTCTCATTTTGGCGATTTCTGACAAACGGCTCCAACGATTTTAAATTTGAGTATGTTGTAGAACGTAAAATTTTGCGGTTTTTGCTAAATGAAGCATACATTTTGGATGAGGGGCTTGGAAGATATTACCTGTTAACTGAATATATATATTTTAATAAGTATTACGAGAGGACAGCAGCATCAAGGCAGCCAGAGCTTGAGAGTGTATAGCTGACAGCTTTGCGTTTCACAAATAACCAGCGCTGCCCGACAGTTTTGTTTTATTTTGCGCTGCTGAAATATCCAGCGTTGCCAGACAGTTTTGTTTTGTTTTGCGTTGCTGAAATATCCAGTGTTGCCAGATCGTTAAGTTTTGTTTTTAGACGATTTTTATTTTTAAATATGAAAGAATTTCAACTAATAAATTTACATTTTTTCTATCTGCTTGCATTAATGATAAAGTTACAATGTCAAAATCAATAGCAATTGCAAAAATGTCTGATATCAAACAAAAAAAAACATCTACACGAGGTAAAAGTCTAGTGACAAAAGCATATTCCAGCCCTAACATTTCTGATATCCAATTTTGTGACAAACAGAACAAATTTAATATAAAACTTAAAAAAAAAGATAAATATAAATTAAAAAAAAATTATACTATCTGCCGGCATTACTGATAATAATATGCGTAATTCATTGAAATCGGTACAAATTTATCAATAAATATTATGGAACAGTTCTTAATTTAATTAAATAATTTTTTTTTAATTTATCTTAATGTTTAATGAAAAAAATTATTAAAAATTAATTAACTAAAAAAAGTCTATCGATATGTGCATCAAAATTGTATATTGTAATGAATACCGATACATATATCGATGCACATATCGATAGCCGGCCGGAGTGTTCTTGTTTGCCATCTCGAACACAACGATCATTTTAAAATGTATCAGCAACCAGGACGCTACTCATTAAGTATTTTGAAGTCTGTTTTTTATTTTTTCCATCTTCCTATGGCTGCCAGTGCTCATGCCACAGTGAATGCGGCAAACGCTGCCAGGGCTGGGAAGCTGCCCCACCCACATATGCTCCAGCTGCCCAAACATGGATGCGTGGGTAAGATTCAAAGAGGAGCAGCGGTTCATCCAGGCTGGGCTCAAGTCGGCCAGCCACAAGCAGGAGTGGGCCAGCCGGTGCCCCAACTGGTGCCTCAACCTGTGGCCCAACATGTAGCTCAACCGATGGCCCAACCGGTGGCTCGAATGGTGGCCCAACCGGGGGCTCAAATGGTGGCGCAACCGGTGGCCGATGTATTGGTCCCCCTGGATGAATTTGGCAACGTATTTCCCGGACAAAATTAAAAAAAATAAAATAAAATACCCAAAAAAAAACCTAATTTCATTTTATTTAAACATTTAGCTTTATTGGAAATATTTAGTATTTAAACTTACACTGATAAAAAAAATGTTCTAAAATCAAGATTTTGGTCTCAGAACTAAGTTTTTGGTCTAAAAAATGCGTCGAGAACATGAAAATCTTAAATTAAGAGAACACATCTTGATTTTAAGAACATTTTATATAAGACCATGTTCTTATTAATAAGATACAAAAATCTTATATTTACAAGACCAAAACATAAGTATAAATTAAAACTTAATATTTTAAGAATAAACATAGACCAAGCAGTTTTAAATTCTCAAGATAAGTATAAGAATAAACTTCTTAAAATTAACTATTCTTAAGAATTGAAATATTTTAAAGTAAGATTAAACTTCTTAAAATTTTAAGTTCTTATTTATAGACAAAAAACTATTAATATCCCAAGACAACAATTCTAAAAGTGAGACCAAAGTTCTTAAAATTTTAAGAAGAGGTATTCTTATTTATAGACCAAAAAGTATTAAAATCCCAAGACAACAATTCTAAAAATGAGACCAAAGTTTTTAAAATTTTAAGAAGAATTATTCTTATTTGTAAGACCAAAAATATTCAAATAAGATTTAAGCGTTTTATTAATTATTAGGAATTATTTCCGTTTATTTATATTCTTATAATTACAAAATAAAATAATCTTTTTGATTGTATATGCTTTTCGCGAACATATGTTTAAGAGTTGTTTAATCTATATAAATGTAAAGGTGGAGTTATAAAATCATTTATTGGTTTAAGGCATGTTTCCGTACATTTGGCACCAACTTCATATGATTGAAAATGATGATCGAAGCCTTTTACATTAATTGAGTTGCAAACAATATACAGTCTTTCGTTATGAATTATAAAATAAATAATGTTATATAATTCAAAATATATGCTTCTTATAGCTAGGTAATAACTATTTTTATATTGTGTTCCCTTATGAATAATGTCATTAGCAAATACACAACTTTCTAAATCTATGCCGTGATTTGCAAATAAAATAATATGAGCTTTTTTGATTACATTTTGGCTTTCAACAGTTAATACTTTATGAATAGGTTCAATACCATTATCATTATCAAACAAAAAATTTGAGAAGTTGATGCTTGCTTTTAATGCAGCTGTGTATGGCGGATTTTTTCTAGAAGTAATATTATTAAAATATAGTTTTGATTCCTTATGCTTTGCTTCAAACCTCATCGTCCATAAATATTTAGTGGTCCACACATTTCTATGGCAGTTTTATAATGTACCATAAAATGGTGTTTCGGTTTTAATGCACCATATAGTTCAGTGTATTTACTATGATGTTTTTTTACCAAAAAATTTAAGCGACATAAATCTTCGCCAATAAAAGATGATTTGAAAAGAATATCGATTATTTGAAGAAGAACTGTAAGAAGTTTTCAATGCTTATTTGTTATAGGAACAAGATCTCCAATCATTAATGGAAGAAAGTGAACAAAAGAGCGTACTTCGCTGGCAGTCATTTTTAAATAAAATTTTTTCAAGTTTGCAATATTTAATGGATTCGAAATGTTTCCGATTTCGATTTCGCCAAAGCTAAAGAGTTGTTTTCTCCCATTTATGTCGTCTAAAGTTATAATTTTATCATTAATTAACGATGTTAAAATATTACAAACATCATAGGCACATACACCCTCAAAAATGTCATGCATTATGTCAAAGCAAAAGTTTTCAGTAACATGAAAGTTTGTTAAATCATCAAATATACACACGTCTTTTACACCTGTTTCTTGAAAATCGTTTTTGCGTAAATCCAATTCATAACTAACTTTGTTTCTTAATGATTCTACTACTTCACACACATAATTTTGCATTTCCATTTTTGTTCTTGAGCATGCTCGAAAAAATCATTTGGAATTGAACGACTGAACAAAGCCCATTATGCTATTAACGGCTAGACTGTCTCCAACAACTTGTCCAAGAATAAATCTTATCTTGCGAACTTTTCCATCAGTTTCGATTTTAATGCCATTTTCTAATTGTTTCAACTCACGTACAAGGTGATAAAATTACCAACATCTTTTAAATTTTTTGAAGATACAAATGAAACTGGAAAAATATAATTTAATTTAGATAAAAGATGTTGTGGCATGGATGGAAAATTCAAATAACATCCGCATATTGAAAAAGTGTGGGTGCAAAAAGCATTATTGATTTGGAAATCGTCGAAGTACAATACGTATGGAAGAACTATATCAAACTTATATAAATTCATTTTAAGCTTAAATACTTGACCACTTGCAAAATTACTTGAAATGTTTTCTTTCAATAAGTTTTCCGTATTTTCTAAGGTATACTCTTAGAGTTTAGGCAACTGAAAAATGGATTTAAAAGTAAATTCTAGTGGCATTATATAAATGCTGACACGACTAGGCCCCAATGTGGGATTTCCGTTGCAGATAATGTCAGTTATATTATTGCTTATAATAAATTTGTTTGGATATTCAAGGATTTGATCATGTTTTGAATTTCTATTACTTGATTTCGCTGCATAAAGTTTTCATTATACAAGCTTAAAGCTAATTTTAAAACCATCGTATATTACTGTCATTTTGCTCATTATTTACATTTTCATTTACAAAACATTCATTATTTATAGATTCATTTAGAATAGATATTTCCTTATTAATAGACATTTCACTTACAGTAAAATTATTCAATATATTTTTAGAGTTTGACTTTTTGAAATTAAAAGTATTTTCATTTGTAGCACACTTATGTATTCTTTCCAAGTGAATTCGAAAATTTTTGAAATCACAAAAAATTTGATTGCAGTTATTTTCTACGCAACATAGTTTAAGATTTTTCTTAGTCAGAAGGTGATCTTCTTTAATATGTTTAATAAGTACTTTGGGTTTAATTACTTGCTTTTTACATAGAAAACATGTGTATTTCTTAATAGTTTATCAAGGAAGTAATATTTGGAGATTTAATATCGAACTTTGTATTAATGTTGTAAAAATATTGTTGAATGAAAAGCCAAGAATCACGGTAAGCTATAGGATAATCTAGTTTAAGAACTTGAAACAATTTAAAGCATACGTCTATACAATCTAGCAAAGTGGGAAGTTTTATCAAATTTTTATCAAAATATATATAAAAAGTCTTTAAATCTGTATCAGTGTATCCTTCAACAATTATGAAGTCATTAATAGTCATTATTAATTATAGTCATTAATATTTATCAATCGGAGAAAAAAGTTTTCTTGCGATTCGATTAATGTTGCCTTCTTGCGTTTTTTTGCTCATGTGTTGTCCTTGAACCGAGCACTTGACGGCAGAACCCCATTCAATAAAATAGCGAACAAATAGTCTTCTGCATCTATTAGAGAAATTAAAAAATCTCATTATTAAATTCAAATGAAAAATTAAAGTTCTGGGGTAGGTCAGATTCTACAGAATAAAATAAAAAAGGAATTAAATATTAATTTACATAATTTAACCGATGATTAAACAACATCTATTATGTAGATAATATAGTTTTTAATAATTTAAATATAGTACTTTTTTGGGGTCACGTTAATAATTTTAATGATGTTAGCTATTTGTTATGATAATTCGAATAGGTTTTAGTTCGATTGCTTAACATTATGGCTTAGATATGAGTCTGTACAAATATAATTAGCTTATATAAATGTTATATGCATTTAAGTGTGAGGGCACAAAAAGTGTGCAATAAGGTAAATTTTTGTGTTTACATTAATTCCTATCAGATAATGTAAAAAATATTACAAAAATACATAATAATATATGGAAATTTTTCAAATCGCAGCGATATCTGCGATAACTAAGAAAATAATGTACAATTATATTTATATGTGACATACAGTTAGTAGTATTTAGCTATACAATAAATTTATGTATAAATTGAATGGGGAAACGAATGTACAACTACATAAAACGGAGCTCGTATTGAGGCGAGTCCGTATCATGAACTTTCGTCTCGTCTGCAGGCTCAGCACTTGCTCGTGCTCATGACGATGGTGACGTCGTATGTTCAATCGGTGGGAGTCCATGATGAGTATGATATCCGTTCCATAGTTCCATTTACATATATGTCTATATAAAAGCTCTAATACACTTACCTTTATTTTTTGTCTTCTTGGCATCGGCAAATTGTTCTTTGCAGCGCGCACTTGTCAGATTTTCGTCATAATAGTTGGCAAACTTTGTTTTAAAGTCTTCCCATTTTGAAAGCAGAAATTCTTGCTTTGCGGGGTACAGTTTGTTGAAGTCAATCTGTAATTTTGTAATTGAAAACATGTAAAAATTTCGATTGTCTTTTACTTACCAGATCTGAAGCCCTAGAATCCTTAAGCTTTGGCCACTTGCTAAGAAATTCAATGGAATCCATTATCCAAATCACTCTAACGCACTTCTCTTTGACTTCTTTCCAATCGGAACAGTCTCTCTGTAAATCGTTTTTTAAAATTCCAATTGAGAAGTCCACCTCGTCGCTTGGGGTTTTGTCAGCCTCAGACTCCTTCACAACAGTTGAGCAAACATATGACTCATATTTAGTCTTCTTGCTCCGCTGATTGCGATATCTGGAAATCAGTTTTCCTCCTGCATTGGCTTTTCCTTTTCTAGGAATAAAATAATATTCCTGCGAATGATATACAAATAATTATAATTTATAATCGGTACTGAAATTTGAGATATAATTTATGGTCTGTAATTAAAAAACAAGTGGAAAAGGTTATAGTCGAGATCCCGACTATAGGATACCCGTTACTTAAGTTAAATATGTATAAACGTATTTGTTTTAAGAATTTTTTTTTAAGAAAAAAGGATTTTGTTATTATTAATTTTTATTATTTTATATTCCCTGAATTCCCTATTGGGGCATGGCTTGTTGTTCAAATTGCCTCCTCGCCGCGCGCTTTAGTTTGCCACCCAGCGGGTACTAGGTGACAATCCAGGAGGAACCACGTGGAGGTAGTGCGTCGACTTGAGAATAGCAGGGACAAGGATCATGTGTCATTAACCAAGTCGAATGCACTAAGTCATTTTACCTTGTATGCTACTCCCCATCCTCCCTCCTAAAGAATAACCATCTAATAATAATTAACATCTAATAATAATAAATAAAAAAGTTTGCTTAAAAATAACCATACCATAATAATAAATACACCGTTGAGAAAATTATTCAGATGTATATAAATACGTATTTTATTTCTCTAAGGTGTGGGCTCAGTTGCAGTGACTATAATTTCGCCATGATAACTATATGTAGTTTCAAAAGTGCGTGCACTGCTGTCGGAGGTATTTGAAAATGCCCAATCAATATGGGAATTACCATTTGTTGTGGATGTTGCTAGGTCTAACAACGAAGTACAGCCTTTAGAATTCACTAAGAAATCAAAAATTCTTCCACAACAACCTGCCATCGAGTGAAGACATAAATTGAAATCTCCTTACACAAATATGTCTGTGTTAAATAGGGAATGCGTTTCAAATAGCTCTTTAAACTCCATTTCGAATTTAAGTAACGGATAGGTTGGACTTTTGTAGACTATAAGAAATCCAAATGACCTGTATTTCAAAATGGCATATTCAAACACTGGAGAAGTCAAGTTCCTACTATTAGCATAAATGCGATCACTAGTAGAAAAACAGATATTCTCAAAAAGATCAGTTTTAATAAATATGAGAATGCCTCTCTTTGGTCGATTTCCGTGAGCTAAGGACTGGCAATCTAGTCGCACTGCTGTAGTAAAGACAGAAATATTGTATGTTTCGTTTGAGTATGTAGAAGCCTCAACAAAATAGAAGATTGGAGCATCACCAGATCTGCACACACATCGTTTATGTGGCAGTACAACTTTCCGTATTATGAAAGATAATATTCAAACTTGAACTATTAAATAAACAGTTGAAGTGCGTTTGAAGTAATTTTTCGGATCGTAATTCTCGAAGCGCTCTATCTGAAGCTGATTGCTGATTGCCACATATAATGCTTCTCTTCGCATTCCTGGACTAGTGTAAGCCAAAACTTGGCTATATGTAGCTCCTTGACTCTTGTGGATCGTTATTGCCTCGGCTGGTACGACCGGAAACTGCTTTCGATCGATTTAAATCTGCTCGTTGGAGCGAAATTGAAAACTTTTAATATTTTTATGCATAGGGGTCCATAAGTTTTTCACTCGATGACTGCACTGAGCCCGTACACTAACACCTACGCTATCATCAAAAAAAGAGATCCATAGAACATCTGGAGTATTCGTTGAACTGAATCCAATCTCTTTTAGAACGCCAGAAGCTCCATTCACAAGGCCATTGGAAGTGTCTATATTCACTGTTACCATAAATTTGGCTGTGGTTTTCAAAATCAATGAAGTACACAATCCTTGTGTATCAGATGTTTTGAAATTCTTAACAGACTCTAGACATCTGTTCCTAGTCTCTGAGTTAAGATGAGTGGCTTTAACAGAATCTATAGCTTCCGACATATATTGCTCAGTAGGAATTTATGATAGTTTTTCTCTATTATAAGAATCAGTCTCCTGATTACTTGAAAAAAGGTGAATTGCATCACCTGGAACTTGACTTGCATCGCAAATGCGGGTTCTAAGTAGAACAATGTCGTCTGACGACACTTGACCGGATGCCATGTTATTGAGTGCAATTGCAAATGGCTGGTCATCTCGCTGGCGCATTATTTCTGTCAGTTCAAAGTATCTAAAATTATCCCACAAAGTAGACCCAACAATAGCACTATATGGATTATGGGATGCTGTGATGGATTGAAAAATTCATCGATCACCAACTGGTCGCAGTTGTCTAAGATCGGCAAACACGATAACAGAAATTTCCCAAAATGCAATGTCGTTATTGGAGAATATTTGTTTAAGGCGACAATCCAAATAGGAAAACATTTTCGCTCCGACCATAGAAATTTCGTCGATTATTAGAACTTTGAGATCCATTAATCTAAAACGAATGTTGTTTAACAAATCCGGACCTAAGCTCTTAAACGCCGATCCAGCTTGATTAACAGTGAGCGAAAACATGGAATGAAATGTAGAGCCACCAATTCCAAACGCAGCTTTTCCTGTGGGAGCACACAGTAGAATTTTTGTTGTTGCTGGGTCACATCCTATTCTACGATTATATTTAAGTGAAAGAGACTGATATAATGTCGCTATAAGTCTACTTTTACCGACCCCTGCTACACCGCATACGAACTCATAAGAATTATGGCTATTACTAACATTATGAAGGACATGGGTTAAAAAAGTTTTTTGCTTTAAATTTAAAGATCTAACTAAACTTGCCAGAGTTTCAGGAGAAACAATTGGCGGCATCTTGTCAACTAAATTAACAACATTCAGTTGCGAAGATATCTCTGGTATTGCCAATGCCCTAAATTCCTTATCAACTGCAGCCTCCCCATCTACATTGTCCTCATGCTTTACCTCCATGGCCATTCTAAGCGTGTCGTCTAAATTGTCTATAGCATTATATTTTTGAAAATTAACTTTGATTGTAGCCTCATGCAGGTTATTAAACTCCTCACAATTTCTGCCAACTAGCTCTACCTCTTCATTTCTCCACGGAAAATATAACATTGATAAGACTCTAAAATAATTAGGCCTTTCCGTGTTAGTATTAAATGACCTATGCTTTATAATGCAAGGTTGTCTCCTTTCTCTGATGAAACCAGTAGCATCGCGAAGTGCGTCATAACCACCTAGGTCTCCATCATCACCTTCATTACCTTCATTGTCACTATTTCCCGTTGTCTAGATGTTCTAGATGTCTCACTGATCTCGTAATTTGCAGCAAAATTGGCTAAGCACTTACTTTCAAGGAAATCTGGTCTTTGTATATATTTTTCGTGTAATCCTTTTACAAATATGTCACTTGAGTCCTGAGGCATATTTTGAAGGATATTAGCGGGTAAGAGCATACGAACACGTTGATCCGGTGGAAACGTATTAATATGCTTTCATTTATTGCTGCTTTCAGACAAAGCCATTCCTAGGCAGCAATAAACAGCTTCCTGAGCAGATATCTCAGTGCCATAAATGAATTTATTACCAATAAATTGAAGTTTTTGTCTGATAGTCAAATTGCCTCTTTAAATTTCATTAACGGCTTCACGCATCAGTTTTGAAATGCCCCTCTGTAATTTGTTAATATAATTAATTATATAACATCAGCAAGCATATGGATCCATTATAAATTGAATATCCATATTTGCCCTTTGCATAGAAAGAAGGTTTCTTCTTTCTGCAAATGGTATCTTTAGAAAAATTTGAGGTTTTTTCAAACCAGATTTTAAAGCAAATGTGTAGTCCTCGTAAGAGAGGTTCACTTGCTCGTGTGATAGAAAGTTTTTAAATATGCTTAAGTTGGTAATAATTTCATTTGAATGCTCTTGAGCTAATATGCTGCGAATTTTCTTTAAATATTCCCTATGAAGAGGAAGATTTAGAGTTTCTTCGGGCAGTGGCATTAAAATATTGGTATGAGGCATAGACGGACGGACTGGGGCTATCGTAATTCTCGATATACCTTCATTGGGTATAAGGTCATTTTCGAGCAGAGTTTCTTGTCCTCCAGGATTAAGCTCTTCAGCTTCTAAATCCTCATCCAAAAGCTGTGGCTCCACATTAACATTTTGCCCATAGTTGGCTAATAGCGCCTCCACTAAGGCTGAGTCAGCTTGAGATGCAACAAAAGGAACAGTATCGGATGTGAAATCTGAAATCCACTGCTCGTTAATTGTAACATTATGCTTTTGGTACAGCTCGATATTCACTAAATATCGAACTGCGGCAGCAACTTTGAAAGGTCTTATGGTTTCTGCCATAAAATCATGACCATATTCCAATCGGCGTTTGAGGTGGAGTTGAACTACCTCGGCCTCATGGAAAGCTCGTGGAAGGGATGTGACAATTCTGGTTACTGAAATAGGAACATTAACAACAGCTCCATTTATGGCACTCTGTCGTTCATAACCTATTGCCTTAATAACCATAAATGGAAGGCGTGGAGAAATCAATCTTTCCTCCAATGTAGTAAGCCCCTTTAAGGAATCGTCCAGCTCGGGAAAATCTATCTATCTATCAATCCCTATCTTGTTGTTGTTTTTCTAATACACGACCCTGTTCAGCTCGTGCAAGAGCTCTCTGCGTAGTATTTCTAAGCTGTTCGTCATTCCTATAAGTTCCGTCCAGTCTCCTTAAATGTCTACGGAGAGTATCAATAGCTTGATCTTTGGTTCTAGCTTCTGCCCTAGATCGTCCACTCCTATGAGCCTCTGTGTTCTCAGCTTGCTCTGCTGCTCTAATAGCAGGGTTATTTATTGAATCTTCTCCAAGGGAGACTTACAATAAGTTTATCAAATCTTATATTTAAAGCTTAGCTAACAATCATGTGGACTTAATATGATCAACGGTGCCCCAAGGATTTATTGCTGGGATGGAAGGTCGTTTCGTTTAAGGCGGGTTCGACTGCAAACCCGAGTTAATCGCCGAGCAAGAGGACTTGGGTGCAAGGATAGCT
The DNA here is from genome assembly GCF_004354385.1 of Drosophila innubila. Classification (NCBI taxonomy): domain Eukaryota; kingdom Metazoa; phylum Arthropoda; class Insecta; order Diptera; family Drosophilidae; genus Drosophila; species Drosophila innubila. The sequence goes on from NW_022995373.1 coordinate 2,795,082, forward strand.
TAATATTGTAGTTCGCCTTTTGTCGTGCTATCTCATCTTGGACGTATGTAACGTTTAAATCTCTATGAATGTTCTCGTTTCGAACATACCATGGTTTGATTGTACTCGCTGTATGATATCAATATTGCTACTGCACGCGTTTTCCCACAGCTGCGAGCCGTAGGTCCACACTGGTTTTATGGTGGAATTGTAAAGTAGGACCTTGTAGTCCAAGCTGAGAGGAGATCGGGGGTTCAAAAGCCAATAGCGATTATTGGCTTTCAGTTTAATCTGCGTTTTTTTTTGCTTCAAGGTGACGACGCCTATCAAGATGAACGCCAAGGTACGTATTTCTTTGGCTTGTGGGAGTTGCGTATTAGACAGTGCTAACTTAGGACATGTTTGCATGTTGAGAGTAAGCGTGATGTGTTTACACTTTTGTTTATTTATTTTAATACGCCAGTCGGCTAGCCAATTTTCTACTACCGCCAAATGTTCAGCTAGACGTGCTGTTGCTTTAATGGGGCATCTGGAACGACTAAGAATTGTGGTGTCGTCGGCAAACGTAGATGTTGTTAGCCGCTCGCTTATGGGGATGTTCGCTGTGTAAATTACGTATAATGTTGGTCCCAATACACTTCTCTGAGGAACTCCAGCTTCTATAATATGATCATCAGATGTAGTAGTGTTGCATCTCACTGCGAAGACTCTATTGTAGGGGTCCCACTCGAGAAGCATATGAGTGTACACTGGGAGCATCGATTTGATTTTATGCATGAGACCTTCAAGCCACACTCGATCGAAGGCCTGGGGGACGTCCAGGAATATTGCGCTGCAGTATTCCCGATGTTCGTATGCTGTACGTATTTCTGATGTTATTCGGTTAACTTGCTCGATAGTTCCATGCTTTTCTCGGAAGCCAAATTGATGTGTTTGGATTGTGTTGTTTGTTCTCAGATAAGGAATAATGCCCGTCAAGAAGCATTTTTCAAAAAGCTTAGACAAGCACGGTAGTAGGCTAATTGGTCTGTACGATGATGGTATTGTATGATCTTTTCCAGGTTTGGGAATCATTATAATGACCGATTTCTTCCTTTTTTTTGGGAAGTAGCCGAGTGTTGTAATCGCGTTGAAAAGTTTACAGATGAGGGAAACAGCACAGTTTAGAAGTTCAATGATCATATTTTGAGTTATTAGATCGCAGCCTGGAGCTTTCTTTGGTTTCATCTGTTCTTTTATGACTTTTACAATTTCATTTGGACGAAATTCAGGTGGTTCATGTTCGCCAGAACTATCAGATACACAGGATGATAGTAAAAACGAATTTGTTGCGTGATTTGGTTGGAATACATTACGTAGGTGAGCAGCAAATGTGTTAGCTCTGTCTTTGTCGCTACGGGCCCAGCAGCCTGAGGAGTTTCTTATGGGCGTTACCGTTTCGATCGGCGCACTTAGCGTAGGGTGATTGGTGATAATTGCTCTATGTAGCGGCGTTGGGCATCTGCTTCTTCATGCTTAAGAGCTTTGCTGAGTCTGCGGGAAGCATCTTTAAAGCGTTGTTTTGTAGATGGCGACCGGTGAGACTGCCATTCACGTCGCGATCGCCGCTTTTCCAGAACTAGTTGTTCTATTTGAAGATTAGTTTTGCGTTGATTGGTCTGCACATGCGAGTGTTATGGAGTAGAGATTTTAGCTGCTGCAACAAGTACAGATTCTAGTAAATAAGCAGAGCAGTCGATGTCCGCTTCGATGTTGAACTGCGTTGCAAGATCGAGGTGAGAGCTAACGTATTTCTTGTACTTGAGCCAGTTGGTTCTGTGTGTTGTGAGTCTATTAGAATATTCCACATATTCCGGGGATTGGATTCTGCCCTTGATCGTCTATTTCTATGAGCCTCTGTATTATTCGCTTGCTCTAACTCTCTATATTCTTCATCTGGTCTTCTATGATAACGACGTAGCGTATCTAGTGCTTGTTCTATGGCTCTAACATCTGAATTCGAAGGTCTGTATCTATTGGCGTTCGTGTTATCAGCCTGCTCTGCCTCTCTATAATCGAGATTTAGCCGCCTAGAGCGGCGACGTAACGTATTGTTTGCCCGTTCTTCCTGCCTAATAGTTGGATCCTGTCGAAGCTGGATCGTTCTCTTGCCCTAAATCTAGTATTGTACCGTCGCCTGGCTGACCGCCGCTGTGTGTTATTAACTTGGTTTTCTGCTCTAACTTCTTCGTCTACCCGACGGTTGATCTGCGACTCTGCGTTATTAAGCCTTTCACTAGCTGCATACTCTAAATTGTCCCTATTTGACATATTCCACAGTCTGCGTCTCTGAGATCGTTGAGAAGCAGTTTGTCTATTTAGCCGGGGCATTTTAAAATTAGTTTATTATAAATATCGTATGTAATTTGTTCAAAAATAAAAATCGCGCAATATATAATAAAATTTTGTTTAAAAAAATATGAAATATAAAAATGAGAATAAATGTTATATATGAAGAATTATAGCTGTAAAAAAATAAATGAAATATATATTTTAATTTATTTAAGATGTGCATATATCGCAGTCTTCAAAAGAAATTGCGAGACACTGCACCTTTCATAAAATAGAAAAAAAAAGAAAATCTTATCTTAATGATACTTCAGATAATGGCTTTGAAGGGGTTCGCTTTGTCATCAATTTCCTAAAAATAAACACTCACGACCCGCCACGAATTAAACAAACTAATAAGAAATTTAGAATTAAATAGGGAAAATGATAGAATTAAATAGGGAAAAAGAAATAATAAAATAGGGAAAGAAAAACGGCTTCACTTCACACAAAAATATGCTTGGTAGCATTAATTAAAGTCAGACTTTCAAATCAATTATTAGGAATTATGAGAATCGAAAAGGAAGGCTTTTGTCAAAATAAGCAGCTTCTTCAGGTGAACAACTGATACTGGTTATAAGCTGGTTCATGTTTCCAATTGTGCAATTGCAGTTATTTTATACCAATCTTTTATGTAGCAACTGCTTCAGGTTGTAACAAAAAAATTCTGCATAGCGTAATATTTGAACCATCCTTTCTGGAGTACATGAGGGGAAAAATTATGCAAAAAACTTTGTACCAACTTCTTCAGGTTAACAACGGTTTTTGGTTATCAACTTTAGCTATCATACGAGCAACTGCTTCAGATTTTAATCATTTAGCAACTGCTTCAAGTTAAGAAAAAAAAATTTTGCTAGAATTTAGAAATAAATGTATTAAAATTTAATTATGGAAAGTTAAAATTGTGTGTCTTGCTTGCTCACAACAACACAGAACACATGCAAGGAGATGTCAGTCTCTCACATCAGCCTGAATCGACCAGCAATTCAAATTTAATGCCATCTTTGCGTCGCTAGAACCAGTTGAGAATTCTTAGGCACAAGAATGACAGAAAAGTTTGCTTGGCATATTGTGTTGCTGTTGTTACTTAGTTGTCGATTCAAAAAATTTTAAATTAGCCACTTCTTCAGGCTTATTATTTTGCTAATATGGTAATTTTCTCTATATGGTAACCGGTGACTTGACACGCTCAACAACATACTACACTTGCATACATGCAAGGAGTATGCTCAATACGATTCGATAGATGCCAGTTCCATCATCATTGAAGATTCATCGGTACCATTTGGGTTGAGTCGAGTAGCGATTCAAGCCGAATGTCATATTTGCGTCGTCAGAACCAGTTGAGAATTATTTGATGCATTTTTGTTGTCTAAACTATAAGAAGATAGATAGATCCCTTTATTCAAACAGACGAGCGAAAGGTTTTTCGCTATTTGCGGGGGCGGAGGGGGGCGTAGCTTCAATTTGAAACAAACTTGATCTGCGTGGGGTATATAGAAGTCTGTGAGTGAAAGTTTGGTATCTCTATCTCTTATAGTCTCTGAGATCCTTTTGTTCATACGGACGGAAGGACGGACGGACGGACGGACAGACGGACAGACACACATGGCTATATCGACTCGGCTATTGATGCTGATCAAGAATATATATATATAGTGTCGGAGATGCCTCCTTCTCCCTGTTACATACATTCCAACGAACACAATATACACTTTTACTTATTTTTTAAATAACGGGTATAAAAATTTATATATATATAGATATTTAAAAAAAAAAATCAAACATGGACAAAATTTTAAACATGAAAAAAAAAAAAATTTTATAATAAAAATCTTTTTAATTTTAACATTAATACACTATATTTAAAATAACTTCATAAGATTACGTTATTTTTCAAAGGGAGGGAGATGTAGTATGCACACATATCGAATACACACTGTAACACTTTGTTGCAGTGGTTACATAAACATAGGTCCCAAGCATATTCAAAGTGCAAAGTAATATGATCGCACAAGAATGCAATGGGCAGCATAAGTGCCAAGTCGGCGTCTAGCTTGCCGCGCATGGCGCTCTCTTTGTGTGCACATAACATTCTCTCTTTTATATATAAAACCCAAAACGGCTGCTCCGCTGCCGGCGTACCTGGCGTCGCAGCCCTTAGCTTGCTTAAGACATTTTAATGTAAAACGAAATTAATCAATAAATGTACTTTAACGAAAACATACGCGTTTCCCTTTTTACACTAGACGTTAAAAATGCATTTAATTCGCCAAATTGGAACATCATCCTGCATACATTGGAAAGACTCGGAATCTCGCCATACCTCATACTGCTGATCCGAAGCTACTTTAATAGCCGTGTCCTTCTGTATGACACAGATGATGGTGAGCAGCAATACCTAATATCTGGTGGAGTCCCCCAAGGCTCAGTTCTTGGCCCACTACTCTGGAACATCATGTATGATGGAGTCCTGCGCATCACCCTACCGGAGGGATGCACGCTCATTGGTTTCGCTGATGACATTGCACTGATCACAGTTCGCAGTCTGCTTGCTGATATCGCCGAAAGCTGCAGCGTTGCCGTCGATGCCATCATCACCTGGCTAACAAGCCAGGGCCTCTCTCTCGCTGAACATAAAACGGAAGCCGTCCTTATGAGCAGCAGGAAAAAACCGCAAAATCCCTCAATTCGCATAGGCGCTACAACGATCGTGACCCGACCAGCCATTAAATACCTGGGAATATTGATCGACCATAGGCTAAAGCTCAAGGATCATCTCCAGTATGCCAGTCTCAAAGCAGCCAATGCCACAAACGCCATAAGCAGGATGATGGCAAACACCAGAGGCCCAAAGCAACAAAGCAGGAAGCTCGTAGCGGGAGTGGTCACCTCAATCCTGCTGTATGGATCATCAATCTGGGCTCCAGCGATGAGCGTACCCACATACAGCCGTGACTGCAAAGCCGTGTACAGGCGATGCGCTCTACGAGTCGCTTGCGCCTTCCGAACTGTCTCAGAAGCAGCATCCCTAGTAGTTGCTGGAATGATCCCTTTGGATCTCTTGGCAGCGGAACGATGCAGTGGAACAACAGAAAATAGGGACCAACGGGCAAACACCTTAACGCAGTGGCAAGCCAGATGGGTAAACTCTACAGATGGAAGCTGGACGAGGCGTCTCATAAGGGACATCAGGCCCTGGATTCAACGTCGACATGGTCAGGTAGATTTCTATATCTGCCAGCTTCTAACAGGCCACGGCTGTTTTAGAGCCTACCTGTACCGCTTCAAGCACACGGACAGCCCATACTGCGATCATTGTCGAGCCGAAGTCGTTGACAACGCCGAACACGCCTTCTTTGTGTGTCCTTTATTTGACCCATTGCGAAGCAGGATGAGCTCAAATAGCCACCAACTGTCACCGGACAACATAGTCGACCATATGCTGCAAACAGAAGAGAACTGGAATGCCGGGAACGGCTGATGGCATCAACCATAATGAAGGAGCTGCGTCGCCAAGAGAGAAGCAGGACCTCAGAAGAATTCTAGGAGCTTATCAAGGCTGCTATTCGCCCCAGAACTTCATTGGCAATCCCGTGGGAGCGAACAAATGCCTACTCTTCTGTTCTTTTTCTTCTTCCTTCTCTTTTTAATCTATTACTGTTATATTTATATATTTCTTGCTCTGTACATACTATCTTGCCTTATAAAAAAAAAAAAAAAAAAGAACACACACACATGAACAACCATTCGGCCTATAAGGTGGTAATGGGTAAGCTGGCAAGACGTCCAATGCCCATGGAACCGGATCAGCTGGTAGCCATCGTCTCAACCCTATTTCCGGAGCACCCACACACCAACCTTACGGCGGGTACCATCAATGCAGTGGTGGAGATAGCTAGTAAAGCCATAAAGGGAGAACGTTGGAAAGGTGGTAAAAAGCAGTACTGCCTCATCACAACACTGGATGTGCGCAATGCTTTCAACTCGGCAAGCTGGCCATCCATTGTAACAGCCTTGCACGAACTCAGGATCTCCGAGTACATCGTGAACTTGATATGCAGCTACTTCAGGGACCGAACTTTGCTGTTCGACACCTCCAACGGACGAATGCAGCACAGAATCACAGGTGGCGTCCCCCAAGGCTCAGTGCTGGGACCAACACTGTGGAACGTCATGTATGACGCGGTGCTCCGGCTGCCCATGCCACCTGGCACCCGCATCATCGGCTTCGCGGATGACATAGCCATCGTCACAGTGGCAAAGGAGCTAAAACACGTGGAAACTAACACAAACAGGGCAATTGCTGAGGTCATAGATTGGCTAGAGAGCAATTCCCTTTCCATTGCGGCCCACAAAACGGAAGCTGTGCTAATAAGTAGCAGGAAGGCTATTGAAACCGCTACCATAGAAGTTGCTGGTTGCACAATAGCATCGAAACCGGCGATCAAGTATCTTGGAGTGCAGCTTGACCATAGGTTGACCTTTAAGCATCACTTGGAGTACACGGCGAAGAAAGCGGCAAAAGCGACGACTGCGTTAAGTGGCATAATGGCAAACATCGGAGGGCCACGACAGCGAAGCCGGTGGCTCATTGCCAATGTAGTGCGATCAAAAATCCTATATGCAGCACCAGTATGGGCACCAGCAATGGCAGTCACGGCGTACAGCAGATCCTGTAAGGCAGCATATCGCACTTGTGCTCTGAGAGTACTCAGTGCCTACCGCACGGTTTCCGACGACGCAGCTCTGGTGCTAGCTGGGATGGTCCCACTGGATCTACTTGCCGAGGAGACCAGATGCAATGGAGATCCAGCTTCCAAAAGGAATGTGACGATGGCGAGATGGCAGGAGAGATGGAGAGCTGCTACCAACGGCAGCTGGACCAAACGTATTGTCCCGGACATACGGCCGTGGGTGAGTAGGAAGTACGGACAAACTGACTTTTACTTGACCCAACTGCTGACAGGACATGGGTGTTTTAAATCCTATCTATATAGGTTTAATCAGGAGACGAACCCGTTTTGCACACACTGTGCAGGGGTTATTGAAGACGCAGAGCATGTCCTTTTTGTCTGTCCTAGATTTTCTGCTGAACGGGAAGAGCTAAGCCTAATTATTGGGAGGAATTTCATAGTCACCGACTTTATAGATATCCTACTTAGCTCGCAAAACAATTGGGTCGCTGTAACCCACATGGCCGCAGATATCATGAAATCGTTGCGTCGCGCTGAAAGACAGCGCAACTCAATTCAAACTCTAGATGAGACTCTAGAAGAGGCCTTCATGCCATCTCCCCTCGTGAGGTAATACTTAGCGGTGGTTCCGAGAGGGAAACGGAGAGTAGGGGTCGTTTAGTGGGTGCAAGTCCACACTTTTCGGCTTTTAATGCTTTTTTCCCTATAAAAAAAAAAAAAAAAAAAAACACACACACACATACAGATATACATGTGGCATTGGAGACATTGGTGTGAAGAGTCCAAGTGCACGTAATTTTTCCTCAGTCCGGTGTATTAAAGCTTGAACCGTTTTCCACCGCCTGGAAAATTGCAGAAGCGATTTAGATTGGTGCTTGTGAGCTGCAACATACATTCCTAGGATCGGGAAGCCCAGCTACACGTAAATTCTCGGCCTGGCCGGTTGCTGCTGGAGTCGAAAGTCACTCAATTATTCAGTGGACAGGGGAGGGACGGCCTGCTGGTAAGTGCCTTTCTCCGTTTTCCCGCCTTTCCACCGGCTTTCGCTCGCGAAGCTCGGTGTTCGCTTTCTTTTGTTTATTTCTGCGCACTCGCTGGTGGCAATTTCACGCTGTCACTAAGCCACTGTTGGAAACCGAGGAGAGCGCGCAGCTGACGACGTATGGGATAAGACGTCGAGCGCTGTACGTTCGCCTTCAAAACGGCCACAGAGCCTTGACATCTTGAGAGGGAACGCAGACGTAACGAAGACGACGGTGGGGCATAACAAACTGCTCGCCCTGGATCTCGCGAAGCAATGCCTCGCGGTAATACCGTGAGATTCCCCGGGCCCATCTACCTACTATTTCTTTACCTACTTATTTATTTTTTGTACACTTTGTTCTTTCCTTTCTTCTGTTCAAAATTATTATTGTTAACGAAATAAAAAAAAACAAGTGGAAAAGGATATAGTCGAGATCCCGACTATAGGATACCCGTTACTTAACTTATATATGTATAAAAGTATTTTTTTTTAAGAATTTTTTTTTTAAGAAAAAAGGTTTTTGTTATTATTAATTTTTGTTATTTTATATTGCCTGAATCCAGTTGAGAATTCTTAGGCACAAGAATGACAGAAAAGTTTGCTTGGCATATTGTGTTGCTGTTGTTACTTAGTTCAGCAACTTAGCAACTTCTTCAGGTTTATAATTTTGCTAAATGTCAATCCCCTTGGTTAGCGAGCTCTCTATATGGTAACCGGTGACTTGACACGCTCAACAACATACTACACTTGCATAAATGCAAGGACTATGCTCAATACGATTCGATAGATGAGAGTTCCATCATCATTGAAGATTCATCGGTACCATTTGGGTTGAGTCGAGTAGCGATTCAAGCCGAATGTCATATTTGCGTCGTCAGAACCAGTTGAGAATTATTTGATGCATTTTGTTAAGTCTAATAATATTAAAACTATTGCATACTCTAAGGAGCTAATTTTGCTTCAAGAGCTTCGGCATGTTAATACTGCTGTTCTACTTGTACGATCTTGCTGCGATTTTATAGGATAATAGATAATAGCAACTTGCAACTCTAATACCCACAAAAACGTATTATCTTAAATACTGTGGGTGTGGTGGTTTTTCGCGATTTGCGAGGGCGGAGGGGGGCGTGATAAAAATGTAATACAAACTTGACCTGCGTGGTGTGTAGAGAAATCTGCGAGCCAAATTTGGTTATTCTATCTCTTTTAGACTCTGAGATCCTTTTGTTTAAAGAAATTACTTTGAAAACATTAAATCGCCATTACTGCCGTTCTACTTGTCCGATCTTGATGCAATTCAGTGGGATAATAGATAATACTAATAGATAACGTTTATTTTACAAAAACGTATTATCATAAAAAAACTGTGGGTGTGGTGGTTTTTCGCTATTTTCGGGGGCGGAGGGGGGCGTGGCTTAAATTTGAAACAAACTTGATCTGCGTAAGGTATATAGAAATCTGTCTGTCAAATTTGGTTACGCTATCTCTTATAGTCTCTGAGATCCCTTTGTTCAAACAGACGAGCAAAAGGTTTTTCGCTATTTGCGGGGGCGGAGGGGGGCGTAGCTTCAATTTGAAACAAACTTGATCTGCGTGGGGTATATAGAAGTCTGTGAGTGAAAGTTTGGTATCTCTATCTCTTATAGTCTCTGAGATCCTTTTGTTCATACGGACGGACGGACGGACAGACGGACAGACACACATGGCTATATCGACTCGGCCATTGATGCTGATCAAGAATATATATACTTAATAGTGTCGGAGATGCCTCCTTCTCCCTGTTACATACATTCCAACGAACACAATATACCCTTTTACTTATTTTTTAAGTAACGGGCATAATAAGCGAAAATTGGCATTCGGCACTGCGCAAACAGTAATTTTTATGTACAAAGAAGCTCACCCTTTTTACTCACTTTTTTTTTTATTAATTTATTTTTATTCAAAATTTTTAGATTAAGCTGAATTTTTTTCGTCACAAAATTAGATATCAGAAATTTTGGGACTAGAAATTGCTTTCGTCACTTGACTTTTACCTCGTGTAGAGGTTTTTTTTGTAAACTTATACATCCTAAACGAAATGGGTTTACGTCGAGAAACAAGTTTAAGTATAAAATTTAAATTGGTTTTATACATCTCGACCAAATTTAGGTAAAATCAGTAAACTATATCAAATGGCTGTCATTGGAACAATTTGTCAATAATTTAGTACAGCAAGGGCATCAAATCTTTTACGTGCCAACGGCTCTGGGTATCATACAGTCTAGTAAACTAAATGCTTTCTAGTTGTTACCAGCCTTAGCTTTTTCTATAGTAATAACGGGGTCTTCGAGAGCGGTGTATGCTCGCCTGAAGAACCGCGAGCAGGGTACGCAGCCCCTAGTCCAGCTTAGCTTTTCCAAAGTATTTACGGAGTCTCCGACACTCCAGTATGCAGCATCGCGAGTGAAGCGAGCAGGTGGCGGAGCCCCTAGCTTTTTTTTTCTTTAGTTGGGCTTTTGCTAATTGCTCTTTAGTTAATCCGCATGAAGAAGAGATACTTGGAGTAGAATCATCGTCCGTTGAGCCCAAAGAATCGACTTAGCTTACGCTAGTTGAGTTGTGTCTGACGGAAGAAAGCTTGTTTTTAGTCGCATCATTTCTTCACGTTAATGAACATAAGGAAGAGTTGGAGGGGTGTTCTTTTTCACAACTAGCGCACTTAGTCCGCGTGCATGCGTTGAGAGTATACTCAGGTAGGACGCAAGTGACTTAAACTTAGTATGTTTAAAACAAAACGATTTAATAGTTTAACCTAGTGTAATATAAATTAACACAGACATAGATGTAATTTTCGAGCGACAAAATTTATTTATTTATAAAAAGATCTTAACAGTACGCATACAAAATTATTTGTTATTTATAAACGCAAATCAGCCATTAAATTATTTATATTAATTATGGATTAATGTGGTCAATTTTAATGTGACCGTCATACCAAGTCCTTAATCGATGTGAAATATCTGTAAATGTGGGACGTTTCACAGCTTGTTCATGCCAACATTCAATCATTAGCGAATACACTGCACTTGGACAATTCTCTGGACAAGAGAGTAGTTGTCTAGATCTGATTAAATTAATAACTTCAGGGTTGCTGTAGCCACTGTATGGCTGTAAAATATTGAAGATTTATTTAGATTCGAATAATTAAATATATATGGAAAATATTAAATATACCTGCATTCCGTAACTATAAATTTCCCAAAGAACAACGCCAAATGACCATATATCACTTTCTGTTGTAAATTTCCCATATAAAATTGACTCAGATGGCATCCAACGAACCGGAAGTAGTGATTTTGATTGCACTCTATATTGAAAGAAAAAAACAAATTTTGAGTCGATTTAATAAAGTCTTTTGATTGCCCATATCTACAATTTTCCAGCCATTTTTATAAATACCTATAATAGTCAGAGCTGTAAATATCTCGCGACAATCCAAAGTCAGAAATTTTCACAGTTAGTCCTTCATTGACCAAACAGTTTCGAGCTGCTAAGTCCCGATGTACATAATGATGACCAGAGAGATACTCCATGCCTTCACTGATTTGCATCGCTATTTGCAAGAACTCCAATTGCAGTAAACATTTTTTTTCCATTGGTGAGTTGGCGATTAAAAATTCGTGTAAATCACCATTAGCCATATACTCAAAAAGCATACAGTAAGGTTCTTTATTCAATATAACTCCTAATATGCATACAATATTTTGGTGTTTGAGGTCCGATATTAAATCAATCTCACGTCGAAAGTCTTGTTGGGTTTTAATAGATGCATTTTCTTTCAATGCCTTTATAGCAACATTTACTGTTTTCTTATTTAATTGCCGTAGTTGTCCTTTATATACCTTTCCTAAAGAAACAGAGTATAATAAAGTATAAAGAAATTAAAATATTTTAGTGTTTTGCAATAAATTAAGTGCAATTAAAATGCAGTTTTATAACTAGGATATTAAGGTATTGTATTTAACTATAAAACAAACACTTCCAAACCAATTGGGATATCGGGATTGACTACGCTGTTAATATTCGGGAATACATGTATAATATACATTGTATATAACGAATTATTAAGGCCTGTTCCGAATTGCGAACGTTTTAAAAAAGTATAAACTATTTGCTGTTCACAATTCCGACCAAAATTGACTTGTTTTTACTTAAGGAAATCGGTTTCGATAACGATTCGATATCAGTAAGTCATCGACCGTATCAGCTGTTTTAGCCAATGAAGAAATATAAATTGCTTAAATAATATAAATTGCTAATTTACCTCTGCAAAATGCCGGCAATTATGGTTATTGGTTGCTTGCATTTTTAAATAAAATTTTTTTGTCACCAGCTGATTGTCTGGCTGGTGCATATCGACATGAACCAGAGCTGTCATGAATTCAATAATAAAAACATTCAATCTTAAATTGTTCTCTAAAATCCTATTAGAATTACTTAAAACTATTTTTAAAACGTAATTTTAAATAATTCATGTTAAATATAGCACATTAAAGCTAAATTAGACTAAAATTTCGTTGTTCAAATTTTATTTATCAATTGAAGTAATTCTAGCAGCTTTCGATTGCGAGAGGTAGTATCGATAACAAAAAGTAAAGTGAAATTCAGAACAGCTCGGCAACAATTCTTGTCGATTTGCGGAATTCAAAACAGCAATCAACTCGATTTGCGGCAATTCCACTCGTTTTCGGAATTCGGAACAGTCCCGATTGTTTCTTATCCATTAACCCTCTAACAGGCAAAATCATAATAGAAATTAGGTTGGCCTTTTTTAAACAAATTTTTGAAATCAAAAAGCGCCGGGCTGAAAAATATTTGTTTTCACCCCTAGAATACACTTCTAAAATTTGAGCCGGATCGGAGATCATTTGATAGAACTAAAAACGGGTAAAAGGTCACCACAGGGAATTTGTATATAAAAATATAGCAATTGTATGGAAAACTTTTTTGTTTCTAAAGTAATTTTAACGAAACTCACAGATTGTATATTTGGGACAGCCTGTTACATCCTGACCAAATTTGGTGAAAATCGGACTACTATATCATACAGCTGTCATAGGAACAATGAAAAACTTTTTGGTTTCTAAAGATATCCTAACCAAGCTCACAGATGGCATATTTGGGACAGCCCGTTCACCTTAACCAAATTTGGTCAAAATCTGACTACTATATCTTATAGCTTTCATAGGAACAATCGGTCGAAAAACGAGTTGTGTTTGTTTCTCAACGTATCTCAGCCGAACTCGCTAGTAACGAGTTTTATTATGTTCTATACATTTAGACTAAATTTATTTAAAATCCAACTACTTATCTTATAGCTTCCATTGGAGCAATCAGTCAAAAAATGCGCTTGGTATGAGATTTCTTAAAAGATTTTTTACATAAACTTAAAAATTATTTTAATTATTTTTAATATATATTCAAAGCTGGGGTTTATTACTCATATTTAAATACGCGCATAATTATAATTAACATACATAATATTATTATTTAATGGATCGAAACCCCTATTGGGGCATGGCCTGATGCGCAATTTGCCTTCACGCATCCCTTTTTGCGAGCGGCTCTGTCAGTCGGTAACAACTATGGTTGACAGTACTTCCAACGTGTCCGGGGTGTTCCTCTTCCTTGTTGTCTACCTACTACTGTATCAACGACATTACTCCATGCGTACAATGTGACCCAGCTATTATTTTTTTACCGACTGCTCCTATGGAAGCCAAGGACGATCTTTGAAGGCGTGTACAAGTGGTGTGGAATCGAATTCCAATACAGATATTTGAGAATATCGTAAAAAATGTACCAAAGCTTATAAATTAAGTAAACAAAACTATGTTCCTATGGCAGCTATATGATATAGTAGTTATTTTGATCAAATTTAGTCAGGGTGTAACAGGCTGCCCCAAATATATAATCTTTGAATTTGGTTAAGATATATTTAGAAACAACAATAACAATATTTCGATACAATAACTATATTTCTCCATACAAATACCTTTTACCCGTTTTTGGTTCCATCAAATGATCTCCGATCGGGCTCAAATTTTGGAAGTGTATTCTAGGGGTAAAAACGAACATTTTTCAGCCTGGCGATCATTGATCACGCCAACTTAAAAAAGCTTCATACAAGCCGCGGCCAAGCTAATAGACATTCAATCAAGTTGATATTTATTTTCTAAGTAGATATAGGTCAAATAAGCTTAAGTTTTAAATTTCAAAATTTTCCGTTGGTTGGAACGACCGACTGAAGACGGTCTTGTCGGTTTGAGCGGAAAAAAATATGGTCGTTCGCTTGCACCACAACTTTTCGCGATAATTTGTGCTTCTAACGTTTTTTTTTTGAGTTGGTAATCACCTATATAACTAAATTAATATGCAATTGACTTAAATTTAAGTGACTATTATAGAATATATCAATTTATAAGCAGTTTTAAATGAACAATTGCTTGAGTTGAGCGTTACTATGCAATATGTAAAAATTCTTTTACAGGTAGTTTTTTAAGTTAAATGTCTTAAAATATAATTATTTTTGTAATGGGAGACTGATTTGTATAAATTGAGCATTCACTTCTACTAAAATACTGACTATCGGGCCTGTTCCGAATTCCGAAAACGAGTGGAATTGCCGCAAATCGAGTTGATTGCTGTTCCGAATTCCGCAAATCGACAAGAATTGTCGTTTTCAAAACGTGTGCTGTTGAACGAGCGGAATTAAAAGTAAATGCTACATAAAGCATTAAAATCAGGGACTGAAAATTATGATTATTGTTCAAAATAGCTACATAAAAAATCAACCATAACGAACTTCTCGTTTTTTTTTGTTTTGAATGTACCAAAATTTTTGTTATTTGTTTATCTCTGCAAACAGCTAATAAACTTTTATTTTAGTTATAAAAGAAAAAAATCAAAATTAATGGTTATTTAAAGACTTGATTTTTTAAATTACATTTAAGAATTATTTGTGATCAAAAAAATTAAGAATAATAATTATTATTGATTTTTATTTTATTAATAAAAGTCTTTAAAGACTTTGAAGACTTTTATTTTGATAAACAAAATGAAAGTTTTTAAAGACTTTTACGATTTGAAAACTTTTGAATAAAAGTCTTTGTCAATATCTTCGCTTATACTCAAGATAAAACTTTCAAAATTACAACACCAGTAAAACCTACGACATTCTATGAACCTTTATCCTCTACTAACCAACTACGCTCTTTTTCGCACAGCGGGATCAATTAACAATTTTTTTTTGCAATAATCATATCTCTTAATCCAATAAAGATATTTAAATTTAAAATAGTATGAAATTGGCGGTAGAAGGCGGCAGCTAGTTATCTTCCATCAATCTAGTGAATTTGTAAACGTGAGTTCAAATACTTTTATTATTTTTTGGACTCAAAAAATATTTTTCTGCTTTTTCAACTACTTCAGTACTTTTTTTTTACAATGTAATAGGGTAAAATTTTTAAATAGTTGGTGTAAATAAAAGAGAACCAAGTGTTTAATTTTGAAATTTTTATCTTGATTATAAGCGGATATATTCACAAAGACTTTTATTCAAATTTTTTCATATGACAAAAGTCTTTAAAGACTTTTATTAATTTTATTCCTCAAAAATAAAAGTCTTTTAAGACTTTTAAAATTTTAAAATCAGAAAAAAAAGTCTTTACAGACTTTTAAATTATTCATCAAAAAAGACTTGAAAGACTTACTAAAGACTAATAAAATAAAAATAAAAAATAATGATTAATTTTAATTTTTATTTTTTTTAAATAAAAATTACTATTAATTTGTATTTATAAAATAAAAGTCTTAAAATAACCATTAAAAGTGACTTTTTTGGATATTCCTCATAACAGTTATGGTATTTGATTAAAATAATTCCCTAAAACAATAAACTGAAAATTCAAATAACCTTGAAAATTTTCAGAATAGCTTAACTTCACTACTTAAACTGTTTTAAGTTGAAGAGCATTCAAAAAAAATTTTTTAATATTCATATATATTAAATATTGCATACAAAACAAATTCAAGCGGCAATGACTTAACTGATCTGTTCTGAATTTCACTTTCGAAAGCTGCTAGAGTTACTTCAATTGATAAATAAAATTCGAACAACGAAATTTTAGTCTTATTTAGATTCTATGTGCTATATTTAACATGAAATGTTTAAAATTAATTTTCAAAAATAGTTTTAAGTAATTCCAATCGGACTTAAGAGAAAATTGAAGATTGAATGTTTTTATTATTGAATTCATGACAGCTCTGGTTCATGTCGATATGCACAAGCCATGCAATCAGCTGGTGACAAAAAAATGTAATGCAAAAATGCAAGCAACCAATAACCATAATTGCCGGCATTTGCAGAATTAAATTAGCAATTTATGTTATTTAAGCAATTTATATTTCTTCATTGGCTAAAACAGCTGATACGGTCGATGACTTACTGATATCGAAACGTTATCGAAACCGATTTCCTTAAGTAAAAACAAGTCAATTTCGGTCGGAATTGGGAACAGCAAATAGTAAAACGTTCGTTTTCGTATCGTTTTTACTTTTTGAAAACCCTCGGGATTGGGAACAGGCCTGTATATCTTGCTCTCGAAAGGCAGAGAGACTGTGTTGCATATGCAACACAGCAAATAATGAAAAGTTGACTGGTAGCACGGTTGCCTCAGCAGTTGTCTGTTTACGTTTTGATTACACAGAACTGATTTGATTAAAAACAGTTAAGCATAGGAAATGTTAATGTCTCAAATAAAATTAAAGAAGGTGGAACTTATAATAGCACTCAAGCACATAAATGCTTAATAATTTTAAGACGATTTTTCATTCTTATTAAAATGAAAAATATACATTTACTTTATTTATGTGCACAGTTTATTTAATCTTTTATTGTTACTTATGTATAAATATAAATTAAAACAAGGAAAGTTTCCAGATTTTAACCGGAACACTGGTGGCTAATATTAAATAAAATATCTATTTGGCAAAAATTTTGATATGGTTCGATCAAGAATTGCTACTAGTAATTTTTTGTGAAGGTTTTATAATTTTAGTAAAGTTTTAGTGGCGTGTGGACGTTTTCAAAATTGCGGTATTTAAATTCGTGAAAGAGAAAAAATTAGCTTTTTGATATCAAACTTATTTATTTCTGTTAACTGACTTATTTTTGAAACTAATTTGATTGAAAAAAAATGTTTAATAAATAACATATTTCTATGAACCTATAATTTTGACAATTTTTCAACTTTAGGTTGATTTTTAAAATAGAGCTCCCTCGAGCCTGCCAAATTTGACCTTTTGTCTCGAGGCTGAGAGCATAATGAACAAATCCTGGTTTTGACGTATCCGACAGAACTATCGTGTAATTGAGCTCCTGTACTTATTGAATTCCTTATTTTTGGACTCTTGCGCCTCCTCTGACAATTCTCCAATGGGAAGTCATTAATGTTCAATAATTTCCGATCCGTAATGAGACATTTTGGGAAATTTCTCTGTAAAGTATTCTTCGGTTTTCTTGAATATGACCCGAACTTGCTGGTGTCCCACTTTTCTATGCAGTAGAAAATATTAAGTATAACTTGGACCCGTTTAAGTATTTCCACATCGATTCCTGTTATTCAATCCGTATCCTCAACACCGTTTAAAATGGCTGTGTTCCCATCATTCGTGTTTCCATAATTTACTTTTGGAATATACAACAATAATCCAAGATCATTTCGAAACGCAATTTGAATTTTTTCCTTGGGATTTTTTGAATCACTACCATGTTGAGGTAGGGAATAGTTATGTCTGAAAAGCATGGCATAAATCATGTTTTCGATGAAAGCAATTATAAAAAGAAATATATGCATTCAATAGAGAAATCTTCAAAGATTACGAATCCAATCCAAGGGATTTTGAATTCAGATACAACTTGTAGGCGTGACAGCCTCTCATATTCGGCCCAATTTTTTAGTGCCAGCACAAGTATGAAAATTTTACAACAAATTTACAATTTAAACTGAATTGTAGACAAGTAATGCGACTGATATTTTGTTTTGGGATATTATCTGAAATGAATATTAATTTCTAATAAATTGCTGAATAAATTTGTTTCTTCACTTGTTTACTTCTTAATCAATAATTTTTAGAAGAAAACTTTTAATTTTGATGGAAGATAACAAACTCCCGTCACATCACGCCATTATGCCACTACTACAGGACGCTTTGAAAATAAGTTCTGTATTGAACGTATATAGTTTGTCTGAATTCATTTGCATTTACGGCAATCAAGTCAATAAAAGTGATGCAAAATATCACTGCGGACGGCAGTTCGCGTTAGTGACGAAAGCAGCACGAAGGGTTCGAAAGGCGACTAACAATATATACAGCTAAGTTGGAAAATTTGCTACGACTGTCCGATCAGATCAAGTTATATAATGATCGAAAGGTTTAGTCCTAACTTACAAAATGGCATACTAAAACTTTTCTAATTCACCTGGGTCATGAGATACGGGGGTGTAAGTGGGAGGGGCAAAATTTGTATGATCGCAGCTTGTGGAGCCGTTGGGGCTTTTTGGTAAAATAATTTAATTTTTATTAATTTAATTAATAATTTTTTAAAAATTGTTATCAAAAATACGCGTCGATTGATACCTCGATGACCCGAATCCGTTAACTGGTTCAAAAGATAAGTAAATTTGAGATTTTTAGTGGACTTCTCAAAATGAAATGAAAAGTTAGTTTCTTTGTTTGTCTGTTTGTCTGTTTGTATCAAAGCGCTAAAAAAAGCTTAGATGTAATGATGGGGATTTATTCCTCTTTGAATATCTAGAAATGTTTGTTCTACGACTTTTTGAAAAAACCGCTAGTTTAGCGGGAAAACGCTAGATCCCACTAAAATTGAAACCTCAACAGTTTCCAAACCATAAAAGCTACAGATATGTTCTATATATCATTGGAAAGGTGTGTTTGAGGTGTGTTTATGCGTACCTTACTTTATTTCTAAAGTATTCAGATAACATTTTACAGGTGATATAATGTTTTTAAGCTTACATTTTGGCGATTTCTGACAAAACGGCTCTAACGATTTCTGTTAAATTTTACTATGTTGTAATACGTTTTTTGGTATATGAAACATAAATTTTGGTTGAGGGGTTTGGAAGATATTACCTGTTAAGTGAATAAATACATTTTTCTATCGGTCGAAAATCATGTTTTAGTACGAAAAACTTTTTGGTTTTATGAGATATCTCAACCAAACTGATACAATATGCGTTTAACTTGGTTTTATATATCCTGACCAAAGTTGGTTTAAATCGGACTTCTATATCATATAGCTGTCATAGGACCGATCGGGTCAAAATTAGGTTTTAGTATGAAAAACTTGTTTGTTTAGTGAGATATTTTAACCAAATTGATAGCATATGCATTTAAGTCAGTTTTAAAAATCCTGACCGAAGTTAGTTCTTATCGGACCACTATATCATATAGCCAATCGGTCCAATATTAATCTTTAGTATGAAAAACTTTTTTGTTTTACGAGAAATCGTAACCAAACAAATATGTAACTGATTTCATCTATCACCTGTTTGTATGCAACAATTCTTTTAAAGATGCACTTTTTATGTAAAATATAAGAGCAATGCACTATAGCGTATTCAGGAAATTATGTGGCAAAAGTCTGTAGCATTTGAGCCCGGTGATATATCGGTCTAATATTTGAAATATATATTCTTAACACCTGAAAGAAGAATTGGACACAAAATAAAAGAAACGTTCACACGCAAAATTTCATGTTTTTCAACATTTTAAATGCGATAACAAATTAAAAAAAAAATTTAATAGGTAAAACTTTTATTTTTTATTTTATTTTTAAACAAGTGGGAAAGGCTTTAGTCGAGATCCCGTGGTGCGTGGCTTAAATTTAAAACAAACTTGATCTGCGTGGAGTATTTGTATAGAAATCTTTGTGCCAAATTTGGTTACTCTATCTCCTTTAGTCTTGTATTACTTTGAAAACATTAATTCGCCTTTACTGCCGATCTACTCGTCCGATCTTGTTGTGATTTATTGGGATAATATATATTAATGAAAGATCACGTTAATTACAGACGAACGGAAGGCTTTTCGCGCTTTGCGGTGGCGGAAGGGGGCGTGTTAAAAATTTAAAACAAACATGACCTTCTTCAACGCCTTTGGAGTCTGTGTGTGAAATTTTGGTATCGTTGTTTTTTAAAGCCTCTGAGATCAAGGCGCTCACACAGACGGACGGACGGACAGACACACATGGCTATATCGACTCGGCTGTTTATGCTTATCAAGAATATAATTCTTTATGGGGTCGGAGAAGCCTCCTTTTCCCTGTTAGATACATTCCAACGAACATGCAAGAAAAAAACTTTTTTTTTCCAATTTCTGAGGTCAATAAGTCTATTTTACCGTTAATTTGCTCCCTTTCTCATGATAAGCCTATTTTTATTTTGTGGTCGCAATTTTCTCTGAAGTGTTCTAAAAATGTATTTCAAATTTCAGACCGATATCTCAATAGCTAGAACTTTTCGCCACCAACTTCAGTCAATCCTGCTATAGTAGTTAAAGCCATTGAACATATTAAATTATTAGCTTCTGAGCATAGGCTATCTCTATGGCGTAACATGGAAAAATGACGTGGGTTATGTTACTAAAAGTCAAAAATCTCCAATCGGGCACAATTGTAGTAATGTTTTTTTTTTAACCTCTTCTTGAATATTCACAGAATCAAAAACAAAAGTCAAATTTGGTAGACTCGACTGGACTGGGTTTTGAAAATCAACCTATAGTTGAAAATGTCCCAAAAATCATAGGTTCATGGAAAAAAAAAAATATATATATATATATAAAGCTATAAAAATAGGGACAAATCGTAGTTTCCTGTTTGAGAATTATAACCATTTCGTTTTGCTGACCTTTTTAAGTATGCACAGCTTCTTATCTGCAACTTTTAAATCCGGTGAGATATCGGTCTGAAATCGTCCAAGTTTTTATAAATGTCAAGTCAGCAGTCCGGCAATTGTTTTTCTTTTGCAAACCAAATCGACTAGCAGACAGAATTATAAATTTTTATGGTATTTAGCCCTAACAGAACGTTTTCTGGTTCACACCATAAACGGCTTTAAGATATACAACAAAACGTAATATACGGAAAATGGAATCTCCTTTTTTTAGTGTTTGACAATTTATTATAATATCGTGTGCCACAAAAAATATAACACAATATTTTATAGACGAAAAATGACATCTACGTCTTTTAGCGTGTGACAATTTATCACAGTATCGTGTGCATCAGTTGACACAAGAAAACTTAACACAATATTTCATACCGAATGCTCCCTCGCCTAATTCTTCAAAGAACTCTACATCTTGTAGTGTAAAGTGTGGTATTCTCAGAAGTGAATTCTTTTCCATATTTTTAGATGTTACACCCACAGGTTCCATGGAACTATTTAAAGGTATTCTTCCCATATCTTGATTTGAGTTAAGTTGTGAATTTCCATAAATATTATCTCCGGCGTTAGGTGTGTTAATCTGTAATACAATAAAGTAATTATAATGCAATAAAGTTATTAACAAAATAGGAATATTACTTCGGCACACCGAAGATTTGGTACCCTTGCAGAGCGCTGTTAATGTAACACAAAAAGTTAAATATAAACAAACTTAAGGTAACTATATTAAATTGCACTTTTCACTTTCGGTTCTTCCTCTCCACGCTCACAACTGTGAAACTGTTAAAGTAAACCAAAAGCTATCAAGTTTTTAATTAAGAAAATTTTTAATTTTTTGTTGTATTTGTTCACTTTGAAACTCTAGGAAAACTCGAAAAAAATGTGTGACATATGGTTTGAACCTGTATTTAGATGTCGTTTAAGATATGATTTATTTAAATCTATGAAACAGCGCTATAATAACATTTTATAGCAATAGGATGTGTTTGTCCATGTGGTGTCTTCCAGGTGAAGTGATTTGGATCCTAAGGCCTGGCGCACTCAGAGTCAGTGTTGTGCCATTACGCGTAATTTTTGAATGTCTACACTTTGGTGACGACAATCCGTAAACAATGTAAACAATCCGTAAACAATGCAAACAATGCATAAACAATGTCTACACTAGTATCCTTCATAGGTTTGGCTATGCTGCTGGTTGATTTTTGCTGTTGTTATCTTTTTTTTAAATGACCTGAAACCCTTGCTAAAAAAAATAAAAAACAAAAAGCTAAATGCAATGTGTCACCCAATTGCAATTATCTATAATATTTAACTTTTATTAATTTACACGTTACATATAACTAATATTTATATAAAATTATATATTTCTTAATAATTTTGGTATTCTTAGTTAATATATCTGTCGCCTTTAATAATGTCGATTGATCCTGATTGATCCTTTCAAATGCACTATAATCAGGGGTGACACAAAAAGCAAAACAAAAAAATTTCTTAAACCCCATACATCTCCATCTAAACAAACGATCTGAAAAATCAACTGAACGAACTAATTTACTCACAATCACAGACTTACCTCATTCAATCACTTCCGTCATCCGACAAATAGAACTAATTTCGAACCATTTAATACAACTCCATTCTTGTGCACTATAATACTATAATAATGAATAATTAAGTTGGATAATTATCCAACTTTAATTGAATATATTTGATTTATATATAACAATTTTATATAACTTTTTTTCTTTAAGTGCGCCAGCTCACTCTTCTTACATTGTCGGCATTGTCTACATTGCTTACACACACACACATTGCTGACCACACAGACGGACATGACTATATCGACTCGGCTGTTGATACTGATCAAGAATATATATACTTTATAGGATCGGAGATGCCTCTTTCTCCCTGTTACAAACATTTTAACGATGATTATTTTTAAAGTAACGGGTATAATAATACAAATAATTATAGTTTTAATAAAAACAGTACATACGTTTTGTATATTTTTCATTCCTTGAGAGCCTTTTTTTTTAAAAAACACGAACAATAGTATTATAATAAAAGCAGCAACTATCAATCCTGATATTAAAATAATCCTTAACCAGAGATTATGTGAACATTTTGGAATGTGGCAAGATTCTATGTTTCGATCTAATGATCTATCATCCACAAAACACCATGGGCTTTTCTCCGCACTCCCCGGGTTTCTGAAAAATATGCAGCATATTCATTTAATAGTGTTAAAAAATCCTATTTAATTTAATATTATTATTATATATATATTATGAATCCCTTATTGAGGCGTGGCCTGCTGCGCAATTCGCCTCCACGCATTTCTGTCTTGCGCGCTTCTCCGTAAGTTGGTAAAACCAATGGTTGACAAGGTGTCAGCCACTTTGTCCCTCCAACATATCCGGGGTTATCCTCTACCTTGTTGTCTGCCAATTGCAGTTTCAAAGATTTTACGTGCTAGAGTGTCTTCTTCTATACGTACAATGTGACCCAGACAGAAAACTGACAACATCATCGTACAGCTCATACAGCTTCTCGTTAAACCTGATATGATAGATATCGCTAAAGCAATCAGGTCCATAGATTTTGCAAAGATTTTGCTGTGTCGAGGCTTCCGCGATATATAAAGCATTGGATGATGAGCGTCCTGTAAAGTATTTTCTTTGTCTTTCGAGGGAGAGCTCTACAGTTAATTTTCTTACTGAACCCAAAGTAGAACCTGTTGGCAAGTGTTAATCTATGCATAATCTTCTTGACGGACCCAAACCTATAGCTTCCTGCAGTCAACTGAGAATTCCGTGCTAGAGTACACCATAAACTTTGTCTTGCCATAAACTAGTCGGCCGGTGCTACAGTCGAGCATACTCGACTGTCGGAGACCCCGTACTTACTACGGCAAAAACTAATAATGGAAAAAATTAAAAATATTTAGTTAACTTAAATGCATATTCTATCATATTAGTAACAATGTCTCATAAAACATAAAAGATTTTCGCCCGATCGGTCCTATGACAGCTATATGATACAGTGGTCCGATTTGAACCAACTTTGGACAGGATATATAAAACCAAGTTTTATGCATATTTAATCAGTTACGATATCTCATTAAACAAAAAAGTTTTTCATACTAAGACTTCATTTTCACCCGATCGGTCCTATGACAGCTATATGATATAGTTGACCGATTAGAACCAACTTCGGTAAGGATGTATATGACTGACTTAAATTAATATTCTATAGGTTTGATTACGATATCTCATAAAACTAAAACGTTTTTCATACTAAGACTTAATTTGGCCCGATCGGTCCTATGACAGCTATATGATATAGTTGACCGATTAGAACCAACTTCGGTAAGGATGTATAAGACTTACTAAAATGCATATTCTATAGGTTTGGTTACGATATCTCATAAAACTAAAACGTTTTCATACTAAGACTTAATGTTAGCCCGATCGGTCCTATGACAGCTATATGATATAGTGGTTCGACTTGAACCAACTTTAAACAGGATATATAAAGCCAAGTTTTATTTATATTCTATCAGTTTGGTTACCATATCTCATAAAACAAAAAAGTTTTATACTAAGACTTAATTTTCGACCGATCGGTCCTATGACAGCTATATGATATAGTGAACCGATTTGAACCAACTTCGGTAAGAATGTATACTACTAACTTAAATGCATATTCTATAAGTTTTTTTACGATATCTCAAAAAACAAAAAAGTTGTTCATACTAAGACTTGATTTTCACCCGATCGGTCCTGTGACAGCTATATGATATAGTGGTCCGATTCAAAAAAGAAACAAACTGGACCTACCTGCCTACATACCAAATTTGGTGTCACTAGCTTTTAAATTGTACTTATAATTAGGATATGAAATTTTTTTTTTTCGATTTGTGGGCTATATGGAGACGTTGCCGAAATTTGAAACAAACTTGATCTGCTTGCAATATAGAGGAACCTACATACCAAGTTTGGTGTCTCTATCTCTTATAGTCTCTGAGATCTAGGCGCTCATACAGACGGACATTGCTATATCGACTCGGCTATTGATGCTGATCAAGAATATATATATATACTTTTTTTAAGTACGAGGTCTAAAAAGGTCATTTTATATGGCAACTTGAAAGATTTTTTAAAATTAATATAGTTGAGTATAAAATTAATTTTGATGGCTAATTAAGATAATTCGTTCTTTTTTTTGAGACAGTCCCCGCTTACGGACAATTATCTTCACTATTTTATTTACACAAATTGTAGTATTTAGCACTGCTGGTTAATTTGACTCTCAACGCGACTGTTGACCTGTTCTCAATAAAATGCTCACATACAGAGAGCTGTAAAATTCAAATTTTCTTGATTTACTCATACGCAAACATTTTTTCTCAATTGCACTCACTGAACAAAACACAGAATAGAATACAAATTAGGTCATTCTAAAGAGCACATCAATAGTGTTCATGCACAACCTAATACTCTTATATCCATTCGAAACACCAATCGAGTCAATCATACACTTACATCTGACAAAACAAAAAAAAAAGCAAGCATCATGTGTATATTTGAAGTGAAAGAACAAAACACATGAAATTACGAAAATCGTATATGCTTCTAAATGGAAAACCAAACACAACTTAGTACTTGCAACACCCGGTACCATTTGAAAATATTTGTTCGATCGAATAACATTTCAGCAATGTTGCGTGTTTGCAGCTCGTCTTTAAGGATATAAGCTGTTATACAGAAACGAATTAATGTTTCAATAAAATAAAAAACTATAATAATGTCATTATTACAAAATACAATTGATAAAATACAAATTTTCGATTATAATTATTAGTTTTTCTTTAAATTATAATTTAAGAACAAGACTTTATTTACCATGTCTGCGATCTCTTCTCGGATATTAAAAATCTGGCCTGAGAGAAGGCCCGCACTACTAACTGGAATGCCTAAAACTCCGCTGCTAACCTTAAAAAGTAAGTGGAAAAATTTCCTGTTTATGTTCCACCACTGCCAGACTTTAAAATCATCTGTTAATTTAATTTTAAGTGACATATAAGACTGAATTTTAGAATCAATTGACTCATTTCAACTATCGCAGCTATATGTATGTCTAGGTTTTTCTACGACGTCCCTTTCTGACCAATATGCTTTCATTAAATCAGTACATAATTTAGTTACCTTTTTTTTTCATATTCACTAAATTGTAGCAATTTGTTAGTGGGGCGGAAATAAGAAAAAGCAATTTTATAGTAATATACTGACTATAATATACTGATCTACAACTGATTCTAGTAGCCCCAAATCGAAGATTTGAATTTTATAGCTAATGCAGCGTCACTAAATTCGGAGTTAGTTTTTCTTTTTAAATTGAAAATGGTTGGTATCACTAAGTGAAGTGTTGGGTCATTTTCTCCTTCTAATTCTTTCAATGCTTTTTCAATGTGCCCTAGAGTTTTGGCTATTGCATTAATGTTATTTATATTAATATCACTGCGGACGGCAGTTCGCGCTAGTGACTGAAGCAGCACAAAGGGTGCGAAAGGCGACTAGCTAATATGAAAAATTTCCTACGACTGTCCAATTAGTTAGAGTTATATACCGATGGATGGGCTTTTTGGTAAAATTAAAATTCTAATTAAAAATATACGTCAATTGATACCTCGATCACCCAAATTCGACAGCTAGTTCAAAAGATAATCAAATTTAAAATTTTTAGTGGACTTCTCAAAATGAAATAAAAATTCAGTTTGTTTGTTTGTCTGTTTATATCAAAGCGCTAAAAAAAAAGCTTAGATGTAATGATGGGGATTTATTCCTTTTCGAAAATCTAGAAATGTTTGTTCTACGACTATTTTTGAAAAAACTGGTGGATTTTAAAGACGCTGTTTCCCGCTAAAATTGAAACCCAAACAGTTTCCAAACCATAGAAGCTACACATATGTCCTGTATATTGTTGGAACTATAAGGCGTACCTTTCAACTTTTTATCTTAAGAACTGAGGTAACATGTGAAATAAGGTTTTTTAGCTTACATTTAGGCGATTTATGACAAAATGGCTCTAACGATTTTTGTTAAATTGCAATATGTTGTAAAACGTAAAGTTTCGTTTTTTTTTTTTTTTGTATATGGAACATAACTTTCGGCTAAGAGGTTCATAAGATATATCCAATTACTGAATATATATATTTAAATAAGTATTGAGAAAAGACATCAGCAACAAGGCAGGCGTAGCAGCCAAAACTGGAATGAGTTGCGTTGCTGAAATATCCAGTGCTGCCACACAGTTTTGTTTTTTTTTGCGATTATTTAAATATAAAAGAAATTCAACAAATAAATTAACATATTTTTTTATCTACTTGCATTAATTATAAGTTTACAATGTCTAAAGCAAAAGCAATTTCAAAAACTTTTCATAATACACAAAAAAAATTTCTACACGTGGTAAAAGTCTAGTGACGAAAAAAATACGAAAATTGGCATTCGGCACTGCGAAAATAGTATTTAATTTGTTCGTGAATCCATCCCCCCTTTTGCGCACAGTGCAGAATGCCCATTTTCGTGTTTAATTTTTTTAATTAATATTTTTATTTAAAAGTTTTATATTATGCTTTATTTTGTTCGTCACAAAATTGGATATCAGAAATTTTGGGGCTGAAATATGCTTTCGTCACTAAACTTTTACCTCGTGTAGAGGTTGATATTGGTGACGCTAAATTTGCAAATAACTCATTAAACTGCATAACATTAAAACGGTACAATTTATTTTAAACTTTGACTTTGCTTGTAAGCTGTTACAAAAAATGACCCCATTTGACCTCTTTTAAATTTTTTAAAATAGATTAATGAATAAGTAATAAGTTATTTGCAATTTATTTCAAATGCGATTTTTTGCGTTTTACAAGCAAATTCTCGTTTTTTATGTAACCTCTGCATAAAAAAATGATTTGCTTGAAATATGGCGAAAAGAATGCACAAAGAAAGAAAAATTTAATGCAGTTTTGAAACACGAAATTGGAATGGATTCAGTTTCGGATGAAATGAAGAGTCAAATAAGCCAAACCATACAAACCATTCCATGAAAAATCTGAATTTGGAAAAAGAAAAGAAGCCGCTGAGCTTGCAAATGGGACAGCTGTCCCCAATCTTCTCGTTCGAGCAGCAGCAACATCGGCTCGTAAGCACGTTGATGCCGATTTGGCTGCAGTCCTGAAAGAAATTAAGAAACTGCGACATTTATCAACAGTGCAGTAAAATTACAGCAGAAAAAATGAATGGTAGCAAATGAGTTCCTCGCCAAAGTTTTGTTTCAATCTGTTTTACAGCATACAGCTGAAGCAATTGTTGAGATGCAAAAAGAAGTTTTTTAATCTGTAATGGAAGCGGAGAACACAGATTCCTTAAGTTCCGAATTAATATTAAGCTATGGATTTGATAGCAGCACTGGTAAAGCTCGATTTAAGCAAATATTTAACGAGCCAAGCTCGTCAAGTAGCTGTGATGGCTCTCTTTTAGCTACAACAGTTATTCTCTTAAGGTTGCTGCTCTTATCGGAATAGCCAATTTGAAATAGTGGCACACCACAATCTGTAAGATTTTGTAGCCTATTAAAGGAAGACCTGGGCCTAAGAAAAGAAATTGATGCTTTGAACAAGATAATAGTATCGGTTGGAGATGGAAAATTTTTTTGAAGTAACATTTAAATTATTTTAAACACTAAGGGTACGAGGAGATGATAAGTTGACCATCTTAAAAAGAAAAGCAGTCATTCAAAACGATTTCCACACTTCCAGCTGAAGTCGTTCAACTGTTATGCTGCAGCGAACCCAAACAAGACGAATCCAACCAAGATGAGGAAATTAATTAATGAATGTGAAGAGGACTTTTTTGATTTAACTTTAGAAAATGAATTAGATTTAAGCTATTAATAAATGTTTTAGGCTAGTGGCAACGAATGACTGAATACTATGTATTATGTTTGCACTAATGGGTGCAAGAAGGTCAATTTTAATTTTTGGTCATGAATGGGTTAAATTCCATTTTTTTTTAACAAATTTATTCTTACTTTCTTAATTACAGGTTTTAGTTTAAATGCCATTATTTTAAGGTCGTTATTAATTTCGCACAGAAAAAGTGGTCATTTGACATAAAATGAATGCCAAATTTCGTTTTTTTTTTTTACTAATTTATATTTTTATTTAAAAGTTTTAGATTAAACTGAATTTTGTTCATCACAAAATTGGATATCAGATATTTTGGGGCTAGAAACTGCTTTCGTCACTAGACTTTTACCTTGTGTAGAGGTTTTTTTTGTGGGATATCAGAAATTTTTGAAATTGCTTTTGTTTTTGACATTGTAACTTTATCATTAATGCAGGCAAATACTAAAATATATAAATTTAGTTGTTGAACGTATTTCATATTAAAAAAAAATATTTTTCTTTAATTCTACAGAAAAACTAGGGGGCTCTGCCCCCTGCTCGCGTTGCTACAGCCGAGCATACTCTACTATCGGAGACCCCGTACTTACTATTAAAAAAAAAAAGATTTTCATACTAAGACTTGGATTTTGCCCGATCGGTCCTATGACAGCTATATGATATAGTGGTCCGATAAGAACTAATTTCGTTCAGGATTTTTTAAACTAACCTAAATGCAAATGCTATCAATTTGGTTAAAATATCTCACTACACAAAAAAGTTTTTTAATACTAAAACCTAATTTTGACCCGATCGGTCCTATGACAGCTATATGATATAGTGATCCGATTTGATCCAACTTTAGTCAGGATATATAAAACCAAGTCAAATGCATATTGTATTAGTAAGGTTGAGATATCTCATAAAACCAAAAAGTTTTTCGTACTAAAACATGATTTTCGACCGATAGAAAAATGTATTTATTCACTTAACAGCTAATATCTTCCAAACCCCTCAACCAAAATTTATGTTTCATATACCAAAAAACGCGAAATTGTACGTATTACAACATAGTAAAATTTAACAGAAATCGTTAGAGCCGTTTTGTCAGAAATCGCCAAAATGTAAGCTTAAAAACATTATATCACCTGTAAAATGTTATATGAGTACTTTAGAAAAAAAGTTTAATGGTACGCCTCAAACACACCTTTCTAATGATATATAGAACATATAGCTGTAGCTGCTATGGTTTGGAAACTGTTGAGGTTTCAATTTTACCGGGATATCCCGCAAAACTAACGGTTTTTCCAAAAAGTCGTAGAACAAACATTTCTAGATTTTTGAAAAGGAATAAATCTCCATCATTACATCTAAGCTATTTTAGCGCTTGGATACAAACAGGCAAACAGACAAACAAACAGACTGACTTTTTATTTCATTTAGAGATGACCACTAAAAACTTAAAATTTATTAGACCCCGTACTTAAGTACAGGGGTCTATTGGGTTTGTTTTACCGAATATGTGCGTAACAGGCAGAAGGAGGCGTGGCAGACCCCATAAAGTATATATATTCTTGATCAGCATCAATAGCCGAGTCGATATAGCAATGTTCGTCTGTCCGTCTGTCTGTATGAACACCTAGATCTCGGAGACTATAAGAGCTAGAGACCCCAAACTTGGTATGTGGGTTCCTCTATATTGCAAGCAGATCAAGTTTATTTCAAAATTTGGCCACGCCCCCTTAACCACCTGCAAATCGACATAGAAAATTTCCAGACGAAGATATAATTGTCCTAGATTTTTGCTGATTTAGATTTAATTCCGATCGCACAGTAAATAGCGAAGATATTCAAATAATAAATTTTGCTGTTTAATTCGTGGGCCAAAGATTTTTAATTTATTTATGTTCGAATTCAATTTCATTTTATATTTAAACAAACTCAGTGCTTATTTAAAATGTTATATCAACATTAAATGTTAATATATAATTTATTTATTTTACTTTGTAATTGAGCACTAAAACAGGCAATATGGCCATTGGGGAGGTTGAACGCGTAAGTGCGAGAGTGGCTCAACACGTTGAGCCCCTGTTAGTTAAAATTTTTTGCAACTTTGTTGAGGGTTCGATTCCCGGCGGGAACAACTTTTTTTTCCAGCAGTTATTAGGCTATTTTATTAATTTTTACAATTTATTGAAATTATTATTTATGAATGTTTTATTGACATTAAATATTGAATACATGTTTAATCATTTCATTATATCATATAGCGCCAATAGGAACAATCGGTCAAAAATCAAGTTTTAGTATGAACAACTTTTTTGCTTTATGAAATATCTAAAGCAAACTGATACAATAAGCATACGACTTGGTTTTATATATCCTGTCCAAAGTTGCTTCAAATCTGACCACTATATCATATAGCTGTCATAGGACCGATCGAGTGAAAATCAAGTCTTAGTATGAACAAATTTTTTGTTTTTTGAGATATCGTAACCAAACTGATAGAATATACATAAAACTTGGTTTTATATATCCTGTTTAAAGTTGGTTCAAATCAGACCACTGTATCATTTAGCTGTAATAGGACCCATCGGTCGAAAATTAATTCTTATTACAAAAATCTTTTATGTTTTATGACACATTGTTACTAATATGATAGGATATGCATTTAAGTTAACTAAAAATTTTTTATTTTTTTCCATTATTAGTTTTTGCCATAGTAAGTACGGGGTCTCCGACAGTCGAGTATTCTCGACTGTAGCACCGGCCGACTAGCTTTCCTTTGAACCAGCTGTCGGATTTGGGTCATCGAGGTATCAATCAAAGCGTATTTTTGATAAACATTTTTAAAAAATTAAAAATTTTACCAAAAGACCCCAACAGCCCCATTAGCTGCAATCATATAAATTTTTCCCCACCCTTTTACACCCCCGTATCTCATGACCCAGGTGAGTTAGAAATAGTTTTAGTATGCCATTAGGACTAAACCTTTCGATCGGTATATAACTCGATCTCATCGGACAATCATGGCAAATTTTCCAACTTAGCTGTATATATTGTTAGTCGCCTTTCGCATCCATCGTGATGCTTTCGTCACTAACGCGAACTGCCGTCCGCAGTGATTGCAATTCAACATTTTTTCTAGCTTTTGCAATAAAAAAAGTGCAAAATCTAGCAATAATATTGCTAAAATGGCAGCACTGGGTAACAGTGACAATGAATTGATTAGATTTTAGAAGCATATTTAAAGAATTTTCACCGCATTTCCCTATTTTTGTTTCCACGAACCAACAAGTTATCTCAATTTACTGAACTGGAAAAGTCGGAAACAATTGAAGAAGTTCGGGACATAAAGGATTTCCTTTAAACTGCCAAAATGAAAATATGGCCAAATATGACACCAAACCCCAAAACTGATGAGGTATTTGCCGATTAAATAGAAACCGGCACAAGCAATGACATATTTGATAAAATAAATATTGAAATAGAGGCATATAAGCATGTATATGTAGGCTTCACCGATGAGTTTAATGTTTAGCAGTGGTGGATGAACTCAAAGGAGCAGTTTCCGTTGTTATATAACGTAACCCATACGAACATCGGGAATACTGCAGCGCAATATTCCTCGACGTCTCCCAGGCCTTCGATCGAGTGTGGCTTGAAGGTCTCATGTCAGTGCTTATTTAAAATGTAATATTAACATTAAATGTTAAAATATAATTTATTTCTTTTACTTTGTAATTGAGCACTAAAACAAGCAATGTGGCCATTTGGGAGGTTGAACGCATAAGTGCGAGAGTGGCTCAACACGTTGAGCCTCTGTTAGTTAAAATTTTTTGCAACTTTGTTGAGGGTTCGATTCCCGGCGGGAACAACTTTTTTCCAGCAGTTATTAGGCTATTTTTTAATTTTTACAATTTATTGAAATTATTATTTATGAATGTTATATTGACATTAAATATTGAATACATGTTTAATCATTTCATTATATCATATAGCGCCAATAGGAACAATCGGTCAAAAATCAAGTTTTAGTATGAACAACTTTTTTGCTTTATGAGATATCTAAGCAAACTGATACAATAAGCATACGACTTGGTTTTATATATCCTGTCCAAAGTTGTTTTAAATCGGACCACCATATCATATAGCTGTCATAGGACCGATCGAGTGAAAATCAAGTCTTAGTATGAACAAATTTTTTGTTTTTTGAGATATCGTAACCAAACTGATAGAATATACATAAAACTTGGTTTTATATATCCTGTTTAAAGTTGGTTCAAATCAGACCACTGTATCATTTAGCTGTAATAGGACCCATCGGTCGAAAATCAATTCTTAGTACAAAAATCTTTTATGTTTTATGACACATTGTTACTAATATGATAGAATATGATTTTAAGTTAACTAAATATTTTTTATTTTTTTCCATTATTAGTTTTTGCCATAGTAAGTACGGGGTCTCCGACAGTCGAGTATTCTCGACTGTAGCACCGGCCGACTAGCTTTCCTTTGAACCAGCTGTCGGATTTGGGTCATCGAGGTATCAATCAAAGCGTATTTTTGATAAAAATTTTTAAAAAATTATAAATTTTACCAAAAGACCCCAACAGCTTCATTAGCTGCAATCATATAAATTTTTCCCCACCCTTTTACACCCCCGTATCTCATGACTCAGGTGAGTTAGAAATAGTTTTAGTATGTCATTAGGACTAAACCTTTCGATCGGTATATAATACGATCTCATCGGACAATCATGGCAAATTTTCCAACTTAGCTGTATATATTGTTAGTCGACTTTCGCACCCATCGTGATGCTTTCGTCACTAACGCGAACTGCCGTCCGCAGTGATTGCAATTCAACATTTTTTCTAGCTTTTGCAATTAAAAAAGTGCAAAATCTAGCAATAATATTGCTAAAATGGCAACACTGGGTAACAGTGACAATGAATTGATTAGATTTTAGAAGCATATTTAAAGAATTTTCACCGCATTTCCCTATTTTTGTTTCCACGAACCAACAAGTTATCTCAATTTACTGAACTGGAAAAGTCGGAAACAATTGAAGAAGTTCGGGACATAAAGGATTTCCTTATAAACTGCCAAAATGAAAATATGGCCAAATATGACACCAAACCCCCAAAATGATGAGGTATTTGCCGATTAAATAGAAACCGGCACAAGCAATAACATATTTGATAAAATAAATATTGAAATAGAGGCATATAAGCATGTATATGTAGGCTTCACCGATGAGTTTAATGTTAAGCAGTGGTGGATGAACTCAAAGGAGCAGTTTCCGTTGTTATATAACGTAACCCATACGGACATCGGGAATACTGCTGCGCAATATTCCTCGACGTCTCCCAGGCCTTCGATCGAGTGTGGCTTGAAGGTCTCATGCATAAAATCAAATCGACGCTCCCAGTGTACTCTCATAAGCTTCTCGAGTCGTACCTCTACAATAGAGTCTTCGCAGTGAGATGCAACACTACTACATCTGATGATCATATTATAGAAGCTGGAGTTCCCTAGGGAAGTGTATTGGGAGCACCATTATACGTAATTTACACAGCGGACATCCCCATAAACAAGCGGCTAACAACATCTACGTTAGCCGACGACACCGCAATTCTTAGTCGTTCCAGATGCTTCATTAAAGCAACAGCACGTCTAGCTGAACATTTGGCGGTAGTAGAGAATTGGCTAGCCGACTGGCGTATTAAAATAAATAAACAAAAGTGTAAACACATCACGTTTACTCTCAACATGCAATCATGTCCTCCGTTAGCACTGTCTAATACGCAACTCCCACAAGCCAAAGAAATACGTACCTTGGCGTTCATCTTGATAGGCGTCGTCACCTTGAAGCAAAAAAAAACGCAGATTAAACTGAAAGCCAATAATCGCTATTGGCTTTTGAACCCCCGATCTCCTCTCAGCTTGGACTACAAGGTCCTACTTTACAATTAAACCATAAAACCAGTGTGGACCTACGGCTCGCAGCTGTGGGAAAACGCGTGCAATAGCAATATTGATATCATCCAGCGAGTACAATAAAAAATCTTGAGGACTATCACCATGGTATGTTCGAAACGAGAAAATTCATAGAGATTTAAACGTTATATACGTCAAAGATGAGATAGCAAGACAAAAGGCGAGCTACAACATTAAGCTATCTTTGCACCCAAATCCTCTTGCTCAACGGTTAACTCGGGTTTCGGTCGAACCCGCCTTAAACTAAACGACCGTCCAGCCCAGCAGTAAACCCTTGGGGCACCGTTGGTCAACAAAATTATGTTTTTAAATTCTAACAAAAATAATTACGCTGACCACAACATAATCAAAAAAACTTAATATATTTTCCTAATATATATATAGTATAACATAAATTGTGTATAAATTAAAAAAACCATACATTCATTGTACAGTGAGTAAGTGTACAGCAAAAAGCTGCACTTACATTTAGTTGTACAACATTTAGTGAGAATGAGTACACACCTACTAGAAACGTAAAAAAAAACCATATGCACTCATGTTCATAAAAACAATATAGAAAAGGTACAGCCTAGATGAATGTCTCAGGTCATGAATGTGCACTCATGTTCATAAAAAAAATGAATATAGAAAAATATGTACAGCATTTTAGAGTGAATGTCTCATAGGTCGATTTGAATGTATTCATGCAGGGGTTTATTGCGTGTACACACTTCAAGATGGGAAGCAGATCAAAATTATCGTTGATGATGGCCAGCAAAATCAAGGGTGTTCTAAACAGGACTAAACAATTGATATCCGATCAGTTTTAAGTTGTTGATGGTGGCAATCTGAAATATTGGGAATGGAGATCGAACAAAGAGGAGAAACTGGTGGCATAACGGTACACCAAAAGCAATAAATACAGGATCTGTTGCACCAGTACGGCATATTATACCGTTGAAAGCAGACTTTCAAGTAAAGTGCAAAACTCATGCATGTCAAAAGGTGGATCGAGTCAAGTATCAATCGTTAATTGGCTCACTGATGTTCTTGGCTAAAACAACTAGTCCTGATATTCTGCTCTCCTTCTCTAAACTCGCGCAGAGAAACTCTGATCCACTTCAGGAGCACGAAGCAGGTGAAAAGCGTGTGCTACGCTATTTAAAGGGAACTGCTGAACTGAGCATACACTACGAGCGAACTGGCAAGCCAAACTATTGCTATATAGATACGGGCAGGTGACAGTAGTGACCGCAAATCATTGAGTGTGTGGGGTTTCTTTGTAGCAGTTGCTACGTTTACATGGGAATTTAGCATCACCAAAGTGCGCTGTGTCTTCTAAAGATAAGCACATCGACATCAAATGTCATCATGTTTGAGAAATATATAAGAATAATGTAACTAAAATTAATTATGTGCCCACTGAAAATATGATATCTGATGTGCTGAGCAAAAATCTTGTGAGAGTTAAGCATGAAAATGTATTGGATACTTACATGCCTGTATGTAATTACCAGACAAGAACTCTGTTAGAATGTAAGCTATGATGCTATGTTATTGTTAATTTCAGTCGTCATTTATACTTTGCTAAAGACACACGATCTGTACTTACATTTTAATAAATCAAATAAAAACAACATACCTGCAATAGTTCTGTCCAATAAGTTCTGGAAAGTCAGAAATTTCTTTCATTAACCAGGACCATCGTAAACACGGTTTTCCTGTAATGCTACGGTTTTTAATGCCCCTATAACTTGATCCGTCCTCCCAATAGCAGTTTTCAGTTTCGTCCACTTCAATGGTTATTCCTAATGTAGAGCAATCTTTGTGTTGCGGTAATCTTTGACACTCTTCAACTCCAACTATACCAATTACTGGGTGACGTTTGGCAATTGCATACTCTTTTTGGCAAAGTTCGGTCTCTAAAAGTTCACATTCTTCACGGCAAATTCGTTTTAGGTTTTCGGATTCTTTTGTAGGTGGATATTTGCTTGACACATCCTTACTGAAAACATCGTCATAAAAGATTGACTTCTTTTTAAGGAAAAAATGTTTGCTCTTAGAATCTTTTGAAACAGATCGTTTTTCTCGTGTGTCATTTCCACTGTACAAGTTAGTAAACATAGCTAAATTTGCAAAATACAGTAAGTTGGTTCGCTCAGGAGTTCTACAAATCGGAAGTGAACTGAAGCATAAACTAGGTAATGCATACTTTCGACAGTTAGCATTCATATCTCTAAAATTAAAATTATTACATAAGTGACCTTTTTATTAACGATTTTCAAACATGCACTTACTTTGATTCTTTTATTACTCCATAAGCGGCTTTCAATCGTTCCTCTAACTCATTAATTGTCGCATTTGGTGGTATAAATACATGGGTATTCTTCAAAAAGTGTTGACAAATAGTTCCGTTATATAGTTGGCAGATTCCCGAGGACTGGTCAATTCTTCAATAAATAAGTAAAAATATAATATTTTAAAGTATGTACTAAATTGAGACGGAATTTGACACAAATAACTAAATGAAAACAGAAATAAAAGGCGGCAGTCGAACAAACTTTATTGTAGCGTTTCTTTTTAATATAAAACAGTAAAATTATTATATGTTGCACTCCTTTAGGAGTAACATTTTCAATAATTAAAAATAAAATCATACCCGTACAACAGCTGAAATGGAGAACATTTTGTAGTTTTGTTTACCATGGTGTTGATGCGCTATTGGTTGTCTCGTAGTTTCTCGTCCCATTGTTTCTCATTATCTGTCATTGGCAACAGCATGGACAGTATTATACGATTTGTGCGCTCCACATGTCCATTTGCTCTTAGAGTGCGAACGGCATTAAGGATACGCTTGACATTATTCTCTCGGCAGAATTTCTCAAATTCCTTGGACGTAAAGGCTGTATCACAATCGGAGATGATTCGGGCTGGCATTCTAAGGTAACTTGTTACTTCTCGTAGGACATCTAAGACATGTTTGGTAGCTGTACTTTTCACAGCGCAAATAATTGTAAGCTTTGTAAGGGCGTGGACAATGGCAAAGACGTGTTCGTTTCGTTGGGACTTCTTGGAAAGGTTTCCAAATGGTCAATGTGTATTGTGGAAAACGGTATTGGCTTCATATTGTCAAAATTATATTGACCCTTTTGTCGTCCACCTGGTTGCTTATTCAGTGCACAGCCCACGCAGGATTGTATGTAACTCTTTACTTAGTTTCTCATACGGGGAAACCAAAACAGATTACGGATTTGGCTTAATGCTTTGTCCATGTCATGTAACTCATAAAGAATATAATAACGTAGTTGCTTAGGCACAACCCATAGGAGTTTGCTGTCGTGCTTACGGTACAGGCGTCCTTGCTCGATCACATATTTATCGTCTTCGGTTTGCTACTTGGATTTCATATTGCTGACTATCGTTTGGATCTTTTTATCCTGTAGGTGTATGGTGAACAACCAATCTGCTTCGTCAATGATAAGCTTTCCTGTTTTCCAGCTGGCTGTATCTAATTCCTGTGCATCCTTATATGGAGCACGGCTAAGTGAGTTCCATTCAAGAACCAGATCTGTGAGCGATCTCGATGTCGAATTCGAATGAATTCTTAGCCACCATTTTGCGATGCGAGGTATCAGATCACGTTTCTGCATCGCCGTTTTCAATGCGTTACAATCTGTAATAACCTTGATCATTTTTCCGCATAATATTTGAATCGCTCTAACGACTTGACGAAAGCATAATATTTGAATCGCTCTAACGACTTGACGAAAGCTAATGCGTCGAGTTCGTAGCTATGAAAATTCCTCTCAGTTTTGAATGTTGATCGACTAAAATAGGTAATTGGCTTCAACTGTTGAACATCTGGCAACGAATTTCTTTAAGTATCCACTGAGGCCTTAAAAATTTTTAGCTTCTGTCACGCTGTTTGGCATTGGAAATAGAGCCATAACATTCGTATTATCTCGCCTGAACTTATTCCTTCAGGGTGTATCTGGTGACCTAAAAACGAATTCGATTGGGATACGCCCAAGCTTATCGAGATCTCATTGATTGGCTTTCAACCAAGATATCATCCATATAATGAATCGTGTCATCCTTCCCTTTCTGTCAATTATCTGTCATCAGTCGATTAAAAAATGGAGGACTTTTTTAATAAAAAAGGCATCCGCTTGAATTCCAATAAACTATCAGTGGCAATAAAAGCTGTATACTTTCGGCTCTCGGAAGCTACTTTGATTTGATAATATCCGCTATACAAAGCTAGCAAAGAGAAATATTTGAACTGCTTGGGTTTCTGTAAACGCTCTTTGGTATTTTGGACTGGAAAGTTTTCCTTCTTCATGCATTTGTTGAGACGGCGATAATCAACGCACAATCGATCACCTCCGTTCTGCTTCTTGATAAGCACAATGGGGCTTGCGTACTCTGATGTGGACATACTGATTATATCGCGCTGCAACAACTCGTCTATCATCTGATTGGCAATATCTCTTTTGGGTTCTGGTATACGATATTGTGTTGGCTTCCACTACGTTTGTTTTCCCGATTCCTTCTAATCCGGTTGCATGCGATTCTAAAAGATAGCTGAACTTTGCGTTATCATCATCGTTGTCTACATTAGTAAGGAGCTTAGAGAACGAATTAGTTTCTGTTCTGGGAACTTTCTCTGTGCGTTTGTTTCCATAAATCATTTGACCATTATCAAACTTTAGCATGAGTTGCGTGTTGACCATAAAGAAGAAATCTTCTTGAAGTAGATCATCATCTGCAATGTAAATTTGTGCTGTAGTTGTCATGTCATCAATGACAATAGCCACAATTATAGTCTTGTTTAGTATTCGGGTACCAGCACAAATACCTTTCATCTGGATAAGACACTTGCGTCGACCAGCATTGATACCTTGGGCCACTGACTTGCGAACAATACTTACTTGGCTACCCGTATCAATGAATGCGTTATTCGGCTTCGACTGCACGACTTTTTTTTTTGGTGAACCACTGGTCTCTATTCTCAGCACCCAGGCGTCGAGAATTTACATCTGGCGGATTGCAGCTTTCATTGCTTCCATGAAACTTCTTACATTTTTCACAACGAGGATTCTTCTGTGGGACCGGGCACACAATTATAACACTTTAGGGACTTCTTTTTCTTTGCTTCATTCCCTGGTTTCTGTTCAGTATTGTTGCGTCTAACTGGATCATGTCTTACGTTCGGTAATCTTCCTCGATTTACAAAATACTCATCTCCGGTATCTCTTATCTGCTTGATTGTCGAAAACTTAATTGCTGCTATACTCTGTTGTAGCTCACGGTGCTGTATATCTGATGACTGCAGCTTCACTAATAATGTATCGCACGCCTAATGCTGACGTACGAAAACAATATTCCTTCACCGTTTCCTTTGACCGTCGTATAGCATTGGTCTTGATATAATCTCTGCTTCATCTAGTGTTGTTCCAAACTCATCGCGCAAATCGCTTGAGAATGCTCTCCATGTGGTATGCAAATCTGGCGATGAATCGAACCACATTTAAGCTGGACCTTGCAGCTGTGAATGTATTGCGATTAATAAGAATTTCTCCTCCCATTTGAAAGCGTTAATGACATTTTCGACACGATCGATGAACTGCTCGACTGAGATAGCGTTCGTGTCACTTTGATCAAATTCTGGCAAAGTATTGGCAGTCTTCTTGACAGATGATTGTCTGGTTTTGGAGTTGAACTGGCGTTTCTCATTAGCTGAATCCAACATGTTTCATTCACTGTCTGTGCTCATGCGGCTGCGCTTGTACTTAGTACTGCCAGTTTTGCAATTTAGTTGCTATTAGCCACAAATCTAGCAATTTTTAATTTTTTTCAGCAATTTTAGCAACTTTATTACAAAACTAGCATTTTTTCGTTTTTCTTTAGCCTTTTTAGCTTTATTTATATCTTTTTGAAATTGAAAGCACAAATTTCGAAATACGTTCACAATGGTTCACAAAAATATCGGAGCTTGTGTTTAACTTAATGGTTCGATTATATGAATAACTTGAAAGTGTTTGCGCATTATAGTATTATACGTATTCTTAAGTTAAATGTTAATATTATTGCTTAATCTTTTTCATTTTAATTTAAGTTTTTTCAATTTCGATTTTTAGACCCCGTACTTAAAAAAAATACAGGTTTCTATTAAGTTTGTTTTAAAAAAAATGTGCGTAACAGGCAGAAGGAGGCGTAGCAGACCCTATAAAGTATATATATTCTTGATCAGCATCAATAGCCGAGTCAATATAGCAATGTCCGTCTGTCCTGACGTCTGTATGAACACCTAGATCTCAGAGACTATATGAGCTGGAGACACCAAACTTGGTATGTAGGTTCCTCTATACTGCAAGCAGATCAAGTTTGTTTTAGAATTCGACCACGCCCCTTTACCGCCCAAAAATCGACATAGAAAATTTCATATCCAAATTATAAGAACAATTTAAAAGTTAAAGACACCGAACTTGGTATGGAAGTTGCTCTATATTGCAGGCAGATGAAGTATGTTACAAAATTTGGCCACGCCCCCTTAAACGCCTACAAATCTACATAGAAAATTTCATATCCAAATTATAAAAGCAATTTAAAAGCTAGAGACTAAAATTTTTCATAGACGAAGAGAAAAGTATTCTAGATTTTTGCTGAAAATTTCATTTCGATCGGACCGTAAATAGTCAAGATATTCAAATCAAGGGAGCGTTGGCAAGTAATTAAATCTTGAATAACTTGATAACATGAAAATTGAGTTAACTTATTATGTAACAAATTTGCTTTCGATCAGTCATGTGCTTCTGTGGCGTAGCGTGCTAAGAGGCGGAAGGTCAGAAAATGTTCGTGGGTTCGAGTTCTGCCGTGGGCGAAAGTCATTAAACTTTTATTCTTTTTTCTTTTTCATTTAAAAGAAATAAATGTATTATTAAGATGATTAAAGGATAAAATAAAATTTTTTAATTTTGCAATTGAGTAATAAAAGAATTAATATGGAAATTTGGGAGGCTAAACGGATATGTGCAAGTGTGGCTCAATATGTTAAACCTCTGTCATTTAATATTTTTTGAAGTTTTGTTGCGGGTTCGATTCCCGCCGGGGACAACTTTTTAGACCCCGTACTTAAAACTAGCTGGCCGGTGCTTCAGTCGAGCATACTCGTCTGTCGGAGACCCCGTACTTACAATGGCAAAAACTAATAATGGAAAAAAGTTTTTCTTACTAAGTCTTGATTTTCGTCCGATCGGTCCTATGACAGCTATATGATATAGTGGTCCGATTTAAACCAACTTTGGACAGGCTATATAAAGCCAAGTTTTATGTATATTCTATAAGTTTGGTTACGATATCTCATTAAACATACTAAGACCGATCGGGTGAAAGATCGGTCCTATGACAGCTATATGATATAGTGGTCCGATTCGAACCAACTTTAGACAGGATATATAAAACCAAGTTGAATGCATGTTCTATTAGTTTGATTACGATATCTCATAAAAAGAAAAGTTTTCCATACTAAGACTGGATTTTCACCCGATCGGTCCTATGACAGCTATAGGATATAGTGGTCCGATTTGAACCAACTTTGGTTCCGTCCCTCTGTATGAACACCTAGATCTCAGAGACTATAAGAGCTAGAGACACCAAACTTGGTATGTATGTTCCTCTATATTGCAAGCAGATCAAGTTTATTTCAAAATTCGGCCACGCCCCCTTTATCGCCCACAAATCGGGAAAAAAAATTTCATATCCGAATTAAAAGAACAATTTACAAGCTAGTGACACCAAATTTGGTATGTAGATTCCTTAATATTGCAGGCAGATCCAGTTTGTTTCTTTTATTAATCGGACCACTATATCTTTTATAGAATATGCATTAAACTTAGTTTTATATATTCTGTCCAAAGTTGATTCGAATCTGGCCACTATATCATATAGCTGTCATAGGACCGATCGGACGAAAATCCAGTCTTAGTAAGAAAAACTTTTTTCATTATTAGTTCTCCGACAGTCGAGTATGCTCGACTGTAGTACCGGCCGACTAGTTTTTTCTTAAGATTCATGCGACATGTTTACTCCCTCTGATCCTTCAAGTTCCATCAATCGTAGAATCAAATCACTGCCAGAAACAGCTGGCGCGAAGCCTTTTTGACTCAAGCGAGATAACTGATGCTGCAATTTCGTTAATTTGTGAAATTCACACATAGACCGGGGAAACCAATCCCAATTTACAATCTCTTTGGTCGCCTAGACCGAAGTTACATATCCCATTGCGAGCCTGAACACATCACTTATTGCAGTTCTGAACTGAAAGACACTGGGCTTCTAACAGGTGCTCTGTTGTCACGCGATCCGTGCGAGAATCTTGGCGACTCGAATATGATTAACTTAATTTTTGGGTGCATTTCCCATCCAAAAGTGCAATAACGCCAACGGAGCTGCGCAAAAAGTAATTTTTATGTACAATGAAGCTCACCCTTTTTGCGCACAG
Organism: Drosophila innubila; assembly: GCF_004354385.1. Classification (NCBI taxonomy): domain Eukaryota; kingdom Metazoa; phylum Arthropoda; class Insecta; order Diptera; family Drosophilidae; genus Drosophila; species Drosophila innubila. The sequence goes on from NW_022995373.1 coordinate 2,838,592, forward strand.
TGCACAATCCAAATTTTCGTTTTTTTTTATAATACTTTATATATATATACTTTATAGGATCGGAGATTCCTCCTTCTCCCTGTTACATACATTCCAACGAACACAATATACCCTTTTACTTTTTAATTTTATTGTAAGAAATCTTAATCTAAAAACAATGTCATGAAAAACATGTATACATTTTGATATTTTGCCAAGTTTCAATTCCGTTGAAAAGGAAGTTCGAGGACTATAGAAATAAGAGAACGGAGGATGTAAAACAGTTTTGAAAAAAAAAAAAACGGCGCAGACAAAAACTAAAAAAAAAATCGCGCGTAATAACGCCCACGGGTCGTTATTGCAATTTAAAAAGTGAGATAATGCCCATGGGCGTTATTGCACTGGGCGTTATTGCATGCACCCTAATATTTATTAAATGATAAGTAACATAAAATTAAGGAGCTTCAATTAAATGCGTCTACTTCGCACCAGTGCCAGATCTCGTCCTCTTCTTAACTATCGAATATTAAGTATATCGATATTTCTAAGATTTAAAAAAACAAAAATAATATCTTCATTTTACAGCTTAAAGCTAATCAATCACAAAAATTTATTTTATTTTATTTTTATTTATTTATTTTTTTTATTTATGCACGAATAAAAGCAGTCGGCAAAGAAAAAATTACCAAGTATAAAAATTAAGTTAAGGATTACAAATAAAAAAAAAATTAAATATAAATTATGAACTGTAAAGAAAAAAACTACATTTAGATTTGGGGCATGAAAAATTATAATTGATATTTTATAATTTGTTTAGTGAGCCGAAATCATACCGGTATTTCTAAACTAATGTAAGCAATATATTGAGTTGGAATGCCCATGTTCATTTAAACGAATACAAATAAAAATAAAATTAAATATAAATAAAGAAAAAAAATAAAGTTAGATCTGGGATATGCAAAAATTATAGCCCAAATCTAACTTTAATTTTTTTTGCAGCCTATATTTTATATTTAAGTTTATTAGACCCCGTACTTAAAAAAAGTACAGGGTCTTTAAAGTTTGCTTTAAAAAAAATGTGAGTTACAGGCAGAAGGCACTCAGAACGTAAGACTATAACAGAATAATTTCTGTAATTAGTCTTCACTGGCTTTTCTCCAATTGAAAGCTTTTAACACCCACGCTTACGAGTTAGATCACTGCGGACGGCAGTTCGCGTTAGTGACGAAAGCAGCACGAAGGGTGCGAAAGGCGACTAACTATATATACAGCTAAGTTGGAAAATTTGCTACGACTGTCCGATCAGATCGAGTTATATACCGATCGACGGGTTTAGTTCTAACTTACAAAATGGCGTACTAAAACTTTTCTAACCAACCTGGGTCATGAGATACGGGGTGTAAGTGGGAGGGAAAAATTTTGATAATTGCAGCTTATGGGGCCGTTGTTGCTTTTGGTAAAATTTTTTATTTTTAAAATTCTACTTAAAATACGCGTCGATTGATACCTCAATCACCCAAATCCGATAACTGGTTCAAAAGATAATTAAATTTGAAAATTTTAGTGGACTTCTCAAAATGAAATGAAAAGTCAGTTTGTTTGTCTGTTTGTCTGTTTGCATCAAAGCGCTAAAGGAGCTTTAATGTAATGATGGGGATTGATTCCTTTTCAAAAATCTAGAAATGTTTGTTCTACGACTTTTTCAATTTCCCGCTAGTTTAGCGGGAAAACGCTAAATCCCGCCAAAATTTAAACCTCAACAGTTTCCAAACCATGGAAGCTACAGATATGTTCTATATATCATTAGAAAGGTGTGTTTTAGGCGTACCTTTAAACTTTTTTTCTAAAGTACTCAGGTAACATTTTACAGGTGAAATCAAGTTTTTTAGCTTACATTTTGGCGATTTCTGACAAAACGGCTCTTACGATTTTTGTTAAATTTTAATATGTTGTCATACGTACAATTTCGCGTTTTTTGGTATATAAAACATAAATTTTGGTTGAGGGGTTCGGAAGATATTACCTGTTAAGTGAATAAATACATTTATCTATCGGTCGAAAATCACGTTTTAGTACGAAAAACTTTTTGGTTTTATGAGATATCTCAACCAAAATTATACAATATGCATTTAACTTGGTTTTATATATTCTGACCAAAGTTGGTTGAAATCGGACCACTATATCATATAGCTGTCATAGGACCGATCGGGTAAAAATTAGGTTTTAGTATGAAAAACTTTTTTGTTTAATGAGAAATCTTAACCAAACTAATACAATATGCATTTAACTTGGTTTTATATATCCTGACCAAAGTTGGTTCAAATCGGACCACTATATCATATAGCTGTCATAGGACCGATCGGTCCAATATTAAGTCTTAGTATGAAAAACTTTTTTATTTTACTAGATATCGTAACCAAACTTATAGAATATGCATTTATTTAAGACTTATATATCCTGAACAAAGTTGGTTCTAATCGGAACCACTATATCATATAGTTGTCATAGGACCGATCGGGTGAAATCCAAGTCTTAGTATGAAAAACTTTTTATTTCATAGTAAGTACGAGGTCTCCGACAGTATAGTATGCTCAGCTGTAGCAACGCGAGCAAAGCGAGCAGGGGGCGGGGCCCCCTAGTTTTTCTTTATAATTAAAGAAAAAAAATTTTTTAAATATGAAATACGTTCAACAACTAAATTTTTATATTTTACTATTTGCCTGCATTAAAGATAAAGTTACAATGTCAAAAGCAAGCAATTGCAAAATTTCTGATATCACAAAAAAATCTAACGAGGTAAAAGTCTAGTGACGAAAGCAATTTCTGGACCAAAATTTCTGATATCAATTTTGTGACGAACAAAATTCAGTTTAATCTAAAATTTTAAATAAAAATATAAATTAATATAAAAAACGAAAATTGGCATTCGGCACTGCGCAAAAAAGTTATTTTATGTACAAAGAAGATCACCCTTTTACTCACAGTGCCGAATGCCAATTTTCGTTTTTTATATTAATTTATATTTTTATTTAAAATTTTTAGATTAAACTGAATTTTGTTCGTCACAAAATTGGATATCAGAAATTTTGGGTCCAGAAATTGCTTTCGTCACTAGACTTTTACCTCGCTTAGAGGTTTTTTTTGTGGGATAATTTAATCAGGAAGCGTGAGGTAATACCTATTTCAAGAAAATTTCATGTATCACTGTGGACGGCAGCTCGCGCTAGTGACGAAAGCAGCACGAAGGGTGCGACAGGCGACTAGCAATATATACAGGTAATATGGAAAATCTGCTATGACTGTCCGATCAGGTCGAGTTATATACCGATCGAAAGGTTTAGTCCTAACTAAATGGCATAAAATAACTTCATCTAACTCACCTGGTTCATGAGATACAGGGGTGTAAGTGGGACGGTCAAAATTTAATCGACCGCAGTTATTGGGGCCGTTTGGGCCTAAATACGCGTCGATTGATACCTCGATCACCCAAATCCGACAACTTGTTTTTATGTTTGCATCAAAGCGCTAAGCAACCGTAAATGTAATGATGGGGACTTATTCCTTTTCGAAAATCTAAAAAAGTTTGTTTTACACTTTTTTGAAAAAACCGCTAGCTTAGCGGAAAAACGATAAATCCCGCTAAAGTGCAAACCAATAGTTTCCAAGCCATAGAAAATACACTTAAAAAAAGATTAAGATTTCCGTACTTAAACAGGCGATATTCAAGTACAATTGATCTTAAAAGCTGTCTAAGTTCGAAATTTCTAAAGTTGAGAACAAAAATTCTATTTTCAAGTTCGATTTTCGCAAGTACAGAAATCTTAAAATGCGATTTTTCGGGAATACTTTAAGTACGTTTTGGGTTTAATTCAAGTCTGTAAAAATTTGACAACATACTACTTTAAGTACACAAATTAAATCCAAAATGTACTTGTTTTTAGTATACAACATTGTCATAATTAATTAATTCTAATTTTAAAACATACACTAGTATTAAAATTAAATACCATTTAATAACGGTGAATTTTGTTTGTAAGCGACCTTCCGGAATAGTTGCTGATTTTACTTTCAATCTAACCTTAACGTCATATTTGCGTCGCTAGAACCAGTTGAGAATTCTAAGGTGCGACAATGAAATAGAAATATCCAAAAATGTACTTGTTTTTAGTACGAAACGTTGTTAATTTTAACTGTCTTTTAACCTTGAAAAAAAACTATTTAAAGTACAAAAAAATCTAAAACTAATTAAGTACAAATAACTTAGTTTTTTTTGGAGGTAGCTTAACAAGAGTCAAGTATTATATATTTGCCATGGTCTTATATATTCTTACTAAGTTTGGTTTAAATCGGACTACTATTTTATACAGCTGTCATAGGAATGGGCAGTCAGAATTCTAAATTTAAAGTCGATTCATACTTAATTCAAGATTTTAAGTACACAGCAATCTAAAAATTTTAAGAACAAAACGGTATAAATTCAAGGTCGATCGTACCTAATTTTTGGGATGGCATATTTTTCTGAGTGTACAGTTTTATCCTATATATTATTGGAAAGGTGAGTTTGGAGGCTTTTAGCTTACCTTTAAACTTTTTCCTAAAGTACTCAGGTAACATTTTACAGGTAAAATATGGTTTTGTAGCTTACATTTAAGCGATTTTAAAAATGATACATGACATCTTTATTAAATTTCATAAGGTTACACTCAATAAAAATTCGTTACGGTGAGATATTACCGCTTAAGTGTATATATACATATTACCAAGAGTTTTAAGATGACAGCAGCAATAAAGTGGCATATCAGCAAGCCTATGTAGCAGACAGCTTTTGCGCGACAAAAATAACCAGTGTTGCCAGCAAATGTTTTTTTGTGTTGCAGAAATAGCCAGTGCTAGGTTCCTGGAAACCAAAGGCAGATCAAGTTTTGTTTTAATTTATGGACAACTATATCATATAGCTGCCATAGGAACGATACATCAGAAATGAAGTTTTAGTAAGAAAAAGTTTCTTGTTTGTTGAGATATCGGAACCAAACTGACAGAATATGCATCTGGGCTTGTATAATACATCCTGACAACATTTGCTTAAAATCGGTTTTGTATATTATATAGTTGCAATAGATACGCTCAATAAAAAACTAAGTCTTAGTATGAAAAAGTTTTTTTATTTTGAGATATCTTAACCAAACTGATATAATAGGGCCTGTTCCGAATTCCGAAAAAGAATGAAATTGACTAGAATCGACTAGAATTGTCACTTTCAAAACGCGTGCTGTTGAGCGAGCGGAATCCAAAGTAAATGCTACAAAAAGCATTAAAATATTTCCCTAAAACAATAAACTATACATTCAAATAACCTTTAACATATTTATAACCGTTTTACATCACTACTTTAACTGTTTTAAGTTGAAGTATATTTTAAAAGAATTTTTTTATTAACATAAAATATTGAATACAAAACAAAATCGAGCGGCAATGTCTAAACCGAGCTGTTCTGTTACTTCTGTTATCGATACTAACTCTCGCAATCGAAAGCTGCTATAGTTATTTCAATTGATAAATAAAATTCGAACAACGAAATTTTAGTCTAGTTTAGCTTTAATGTGCTATATTTAACATGAATTATTTAAAATTAAGTATTAAAAATAGTCTTAAGTAATTCTAATAGGATTTAAGAGAAAAATTGATCGGACAGTCGTAGCAAATTTTACAACTTAGCTGTATATATAGTTAGTCGCCTTTCGCACTAACGCGAACTGCCGTCCGCAGTGATTGTAAGCTAAAATATGCTGAAGTATAATATCCCAAAAAATTATATATTGGATATAAATATCCCAATTAAAAGTATGCTGGTAAGAAAAATCTATGCTATGCTAATGCTATGAAAAAAGTCAAGTAAATTTGTACTGGTAGGGAAATAAATAAATATTTGCTGGTACTGGAACATAAACCAGTGCCAGTAATAATTTACTGTAAGCTTGAATTTTCAAGCATTTCAAATGTCAACTGGAAAATTTCAACTAAAGGTACAATTGATACATATAGTAGTTGTGACAGAATTGAACCATTTTCAAAGTAATTTACTGTAGACTTTAATACTCAACTAAATTAATGAAATATTTATTTTTTGCTGGAAACATTCAACTAAGTAAAAATATATAATCGAAAAAAAAATTAAATGACTATTCCCAAGCCTGTATCGAGTTATATACCGATGGAAAGGTTTAGCCCTAACTAACATAATGGCGTTCTTCAACTTTTGCTGACTCACCTGGGTCATGAGTTAGGGGGTGTAAGTGGGAGGGGCAAAATAAATGATTGCAGCTAATGGGGTCGTTAGGGCCTTTTAGTGAAAATCAAAAATACGCGTCGACTGATGGTATCAGTATGATACCTCGATCACCCGAATCCGACAACTAGTTCAAAAGATAAATAAATTTTAAATTTTTATTGGAGTTCTCAAAATAAAATGAAAAGTCAGCTTGTTTGTCTGTTTGCATCAAAGCGCTAAAAAAAAACCTTAAATGTAATGATGGGGATATATCCCTTTTCGAAAATCTAGAAATGTTTGTTCTACGACTTTTGAAAAACCGCTGGTTTAGCGGGAAAACGCTAAGTCCCGCTAAAATGTAAACCACAGACGCTAAAGGTATGTTCTATATATCGTTCAAAAAGTGCGATTGGGTGCTTTTAGGTGTACCTTATAACTTATTTTATAAAACACTCAGGTAAAATAAGGTTTTTTCTTTTATTATTTTATTAATTTATATTTTTATTTAAAATTTTTATATTAAACTGAATTATGTTCGTCACAAAATTGGATATCAGAAATTTCGGGGCTACAATATGCTTTTGAAACTAGACTTTTACCTCGTGTAGAGGTTTTTTTGTGGGTATACAAAAAAACGCGAAATTTTACGTATTACAACATATTGAAAATAAATAAAAATCGTTGGAGCCGTTTTGCCAAAATGTAGGCTTAAAAACTTTATTTCACCTGTAAAATGTTACCTGAGTACTTTAGAAAAAAAAATTAAGGTACGCTTAAAAGTTTTTAATAATACCTTTTCAGCGATATATAGGAGACATCTGTAGCTTCTATGGTTTAGAAACTGCGGAGAGTTAGCGTTTTCCCGCAAAACTAGCGGTTTTTTCAAAAAGTCGTAGAGCAAACATTTCTAGATTTTCGAAGAGGAATAAATCCCTATCATAAAATTTAAGCTTCTGTAGCGATTTGATGCAAACAGGCTAACCAACAAATTAACTTTTCACTGACTTTTTTTCCCCTTATCACATGAATATTGAGCATGAGTTAGCAAAACTTTTAGTATGCTGTTTTGTTAGTAAGGATTAAACCGCAGTGATCTATCATCCTAATTTATCGCAGTAAAATTTAAAAAACAACACGACAGTAAAACATATTTTAGTTTTTAAAGAAATTCGAACTCCTATAAGTATATAACAGGTGTTCTTATAGTCGGGATCTCGACTATAGCCTTTCCGACTATTTTTTTCTGGTCACAATGCACATTTTGCTTGGAGCAGCTGATCGGCGACTTCGAATCTGTCAATAAAATCTAATCTGAATCTGTTTCCGGAATATCATCAATATGCACTTTGTATTAAAATGGTAACATTATATATGTTTTGCTTATGAACAGCTGATTTATAAATAGAAGGCACAGTAGCAGCGCAGAGGCGCTTCACTAAATATACTTTTACATCGATGAGGATAATAATATTATGTTTATAGCAGCACCTTTAGAGCTTACGAGTAAGGAGATACGTTAAAAGTGGCTATGTATGTGTGTACGTAACAGATTAATTAAAGCTTAACTCACTTGCTATATTTTAATTTTAACTAGGGGGCTCCGCCCACTGCTCGCTTCGCTCGCGTACTTGAAATGTGAAAAAGAAGAGCGCTTCTAAAATTTTTCTTGAATAAATTTCTTTTACGCAAAAATAAATTACTGTTCCATTTTAATAATTCGGACACTTGTAAATTAGGACAACCTGAAATTTCGAACACTCAATTATTATCCATAAAAAAATATTTTGTAACCCGGCCACCACATAAATTTTTTGATCCTGAAATCCGATCATATAAACGTCTTTGTATGTAAGAAAAGAATAAAAGTAGAAAATTATGTGCAAGAAAAGGCATTTCAATTGCAGTTTCTGTCGTTCAAGAGCAAAGGGTCGTTATTTCTAACATTGGGTTTATTTGACAGGTTTTTTAATCAGTAATGCCATCTTTACTTCTGATGAAGATCAGTAATCGGTAGCTGCTCAATGACATGAACAAATCAGACTACTACGTTTTTCACCGTTCGTACGAAGCAATTATTATCAGTTATCAGTTATTTAAGAAGAATTCAACATTTTTGGTTGTTGGAAATTTCCATCTGAATGTAATAAGGAGCAACAAATTTATATATAATAACATTTTTTGAAAGAGAAACTAATAATTATATTCACGCTTCCAGCTGCCCCTGCAATTGGACTTTGAGAAAATCGCTAGATTTGGCGGAAAAAAGCATGATTTCGCGGAACAAATCTAGATTTGATAGAAAAATTTGAGACTCGGCGTGCAAAAGCAAATTAAAGATTTTGGTTGAGATGAATTAAAAAACAAAAATATTGTTCATAATATTTGAGTTTGCATTTGTTTCTGTTTCTTTTGCTGTTGTTGTTTTTGTTGCTAGCTGCCATGCTGCTGTTGTTGTTGGCCATATCAATATTCCTGTTGCTGTGGCTGCTGTAGCTGCTAATTGGGCTGCAGCCCACCCACCGATCTCCCGCCACCAATATTCATTTGCAACTATTAGTGATGGATATGCAAAGAAGCGATACTTATGCAAAGTAAATATCGATATCATGTTCAAAGCGATGTATCGATAAGCATACTAAATGCGGCATTTGTTAATCACTGCGGACGGCAGCTCGCGTTAGTGACGAAAGCAGCACGAAGGGTGCGAAAGGCGACTAACAATATATACAGCTAAGTTGGAAAATTTGCTACGACTGTCCGATCAGATCGAGCTATATACCGATCGAAAGGTTTAGTCCTAACTTACAAAATGGCATACTAAAACTTTTTCTAATTCACCTGGGTCATGAGATACGGGGGTGTAAGTGGGAGGGGAAAAATTTGTATGATCGCAGCTTGTGGAGCCGTTGGGGCTTTTTGGTAAAATTATTTATTTTTTAAAAATTTTTATCAAAAATACGCGTCGATTGATACTTCGATGACCCAAATCCGTTAACTGGTTCAAAAGATAAATAAATTTGAAATTTTTAGTGGACTTTTCAAAATGAAATGAAAAGTTAGTTTCTTTGTTTGTCTGTTTGTCTGTTTGTATCAAAGCGCTAAATAAGCTAAGATGTAATGATGGGGATTTATTCCTCTTTGAAAACCTAGAAATGTTTGTTTTACGACTTTTTCAATTTCCCGCTAGTTTAGCGGGAAAACGCTAAATCCCGCTAAAATTGAGACTCCAACAGTTTTCAAACCATGGAAGCTACAGATATGTTCTATATATCATTGGAGAGGTATGTTTGAGGGCTTTTATGCGTACCTTAAAACTTTTTTTCTTAAGTATTCAGGTAACATTTTACAGGTGATATTATGTTTTTAAGCTTACATTTTGGCGATTTTTGACAAAACGGCTCTAACGATTTTTGTTAAATTTTATTATGTTGTAAAACGTACAATTTCGCGTTTTTTGGTATATGAAACATAAATTTTGGTTGAGGGGTTTAGAAGATATTACCTGTTAAGTGAATAAATACATTTTTCTATCGGTCGAAAATCATATTTTAGTACGAAAAACTTTTTGGTTTTATGAGATATCTCAACCAAACTGATACAATATGCATTTAACTTGGTTTTATATATCCTGACCAAAGTTGGTTCAAATCGGACTACTATATCATATAGCTGTCATAGGACCGATCGGGTCAAAATAAGGTTTTAGTATGAAAAACTTGTTTGTTTAGTGAGATATTTTAACCAAATTGATAGCATTTGCATTTAAGTCAGTTTTAATAATCCTGACCGAAGTTAGTCGTTATCGGACCACTATATCATATAGCCAATCGGTCCAATATTAAGTCTTGGTATGAAAAACCTTTTTTGTTTTATGAGATATCGTAACCAAACTAATAGAATATGCATTTATATTAGACTTATATATTCTGACCAAAGTTGGTTCTAATCGAACCACTATATCACATAGCTGTCATAGCACTGATCGGGCGAAATCCAAGTCTTAGTATGAAAAACTTTTTTTTTTCATAGTAAGTACGGGGTCTCCGACAGTAGAGTATGCTCGGCTGAGATATAATGTACATTGGAAAAACGCGAAGTTTTAACTCTTCTTGACGCACTAGCAGGACGATTTTTAAAAAATCCTGTCTTAAATGCCGATAAATTTGTCTTATCTGTGTTGTGTTAAAAGTTCAAAATTGTATCTTGAGCAGTTTGGCCGGTACAATGCTCAGTCAGTTGGACAAATTACTTTTTTTATATAGATATAATTATTAGCGCATAAATTTATTGAACTATTATTATACTATTATGGTGGTTTTACATAGGGGCAAAATGCGGCATCATATTCTGCGGAAATTTCTGACAGCCCGTGCCACTAGTCAAAGTGTTCACATTGACGTCACTTAAAATGTGCTTCACAGCGCTGTGCCAAACCAAAATGACTGCCGTCAATGTGAACACTACTTGTCATTTTCACACAGCGCCACGGCTTCAGAAAGTTCACAAAAATTTAACATTGAACAAGTTCGTGCGCCATAAGCAAGTTTTACAAAAAGAATAAAAACAAACCAGTGGCACGCTTTTTCGTCCAGCAAACAAAATTAACTCTATGCATATTTATCAAATATCAGCTTTACACACAACTTCGCTAGCATCCCTTCTTTCTTGCGGATCAAATTATCATTGTCCATTAAAAAATATTCATCCAATATCACCTTTTGCTTCTTTAGGGAACCAATTTGACGATCACATTATTTTAAAATTATAAAATGTACAATAAATCCATTTCAAAACACAAGAATTGCCAAAATAACATAGTAAGTCGTGCCACAGTGTCCCAAAAGAACCAGCTTGCCCGATATGCTTGGCACGGGAAAAGCGTTAATTTGAGCTGGTTCTACTAAAACAGCTGTCAAACTATTTTCTGTCAAATCCGTGCCAGCCTCTGGCACAAAAAGTATGAAGCACGGAATGACACCGGTGTTCACATTAAGTGACAAATTTTTTGTGCCACTTGAATTTTATGTCACATCATTTGTGTTCACATTGCTCCGTGCCACTGTGGCTGTCAAATGTGATTCTTCGTGCCCCTATGTAAAACCACCTTTATTACTTGTGCAATTATTTACAAAGATTCAAATATTTACATGTATATATTTATCAATGTTCGCAGATGACAGAAATGCATCAATCGTATTGACATTGTGTGTTGTTTCCTGGGTACCGATTGTATTTTCTTAATAGGTAATTTTAATATAGGCTTATTAATTTTCAGTTTGATTTTACTCTATTTGGTTTTTGTTGTAAACGCTATCGTACTAATTACTATTACATTTTATCTGTATACATACCCATAATTTTCATTTTTTGGCCTTACAGAATCTACGCTTAAGGCGATGAAAACGATGCAATACACTATGAGGTGACAATGTGAAATAATCATTTTTCGATCCGAATTTTTTAAATTAATTTAATTATTGTAAATTTTTATTATAAATCGCGTGTCAATTTAATTATATGTGTTCATATTTGAGTACACACGTCGTAACTAACACTAACCGAATATACCGCAAATTTTTGTATGTATATATGTACATTGTACATATTCATTCATTCAAGAGGGTTGAATGTATTTATGCTCTGCGCATAAAACATTCAACCCCATTCGTTTTGGGATTTACAGAGTGCCCAGATTTCGATGTGGAAATCTGTTTTGTGATATTTAGTATATTTTTAAAATCAAATTTCGGGCTTACCCAGGGTAAGTAACCCTGTTGTGGTCGACACTGAGCTATCGATAGGCAGACAGCTGTTACTAGCGGCACCAATCGGAAGGCAATATTATAATTTCACCTTGGCTCAGACAATCAGCATCGACTAGAACTTCGCAAACTGAGAAAAGGGTATGATTAGGGAATTAATGGTAATATTGGAGAAGCAGGAATCGAGAGTTTATCTAGTATCTGTATACTTAACTTTGCTTATTATTGACCGACAATAAAAAATGTACAAACATTTTATTCGTGGAAATGTGTTCTTTTTAAATAAAAAAACAAGTCTAGGGGTTTTCTAACAAAATAGTGTTTAAAAACATCACCAAAGTCAAGAAAATGTAAAAAAAAAAACATAAAAAAAATTGTTTACATACCAAATACTCTGATAAGGGAATTGAAACCTGTTAAGTCAAGTATGGCACATTTGAAACCCTCAGTTTCCTCTTTCCAAATCCGGTAAAAAATTAAAATCTGTGGACATTTGACGAAGCTATGGGCGCATTGATGAGCGCAAGTATTAAAAAAACGGTATTTTAAAATTTCGATGTGAACCAAAAAATTCTAGTATGCAAAAAAAAATGTATTTAAATGTACCCACAACATACGCTATGTTCCATCTCAGAAGTTTTTTTTTCATTTTTTTTGTAACTCAGTGTAACAAAAAGAGAAAAAGAACACAAACTGTCTGGCAACACTGGCTATTTCTTGCTCTGACTTAGTATAGGTACTAAGCAAATAACCTAGTCATCCCATAAAACTGAAAGTGTCTCAGCTAAGAGCATGAGAAGGCGTCCCCTGGAAAATTTTTCGGTGGGCGTGTTGTCTGAGGGAAATTATTTTTGGTTTCGATTCAGTTGGCTGGCAGAGATCGTTGCTGGCACAGCAGGCGAACACAAAACATGCGTGGTATAAAATACCCTTTACCATAAAAAATTATTGTCTTTAATATTTTATAAAGAAAAACACCGTAAATCTAATAAATTTATAAATGTGAATGAGAAAAGTAGTGCGATGTGTTGTTTTAATAATTTTAAATATTTTTTTGTGCTTGAAATTATTTCATTAAAAAATTTATTCGTGCAGTGTATTATAAATAAAGCGATGCTGTCAATTCTCTCAGCACCCCATGATAAAATAAGTATATGGTGGTCTCGTCTTCCAAATTATTCCCTTAGCTTAATGCTTCGGCTGCCTATGAGAACCCAGAACGTATTGCATCGTGAAGCTAAGGGAACAAACGAACGAGCTTCGGCTTACTTATTTCATCATGCAGCAACCCATACATATGCACACACTTATTGTTAGATGCACGCATACATAGAAATCAGCCTGCGCCCCCGACTACATCTGTCTCTCTGGCTACAAAAGGACACGTATGTGCAAAGCGGGCGAGAGATGAATATTTTAATTTTGTATGACTGTTCGACGCGCGCTGCTTGCGCGCTAACAGAGCACTATGGGGATTTTGAGCAGTTTTATGAAATTAATAAATAACTTGTAAACTACGCAAGATATTCTAATATTGTTTTTTTTTTAGAATTATTATTATTTGTTGTTGGAAACGCCACTGATCCATATAAATGCCATTTAGCAAAAAAAAGTGATTCTAAGCTTTATCAGGGACCGTAAGTAAGTGTAATGTTAGCAAATTTTAACTAAATAAATCAATAGGATAGAATTATGGTAGGCATTTCATATTTTTGTCGTATTTAGCGATCTAAGCTAAAAACTTTTATTTCAATAACTTTTAAGTAAAAATCAAAAAAAAAAGTTCAGTTGAATGTCTTTTGAACCAATTGGTGTGCTAAACAAATTTAAAGATATTCTTATGCTATTTGTGCCAACCAGACTTGGTGCTATTTGCTAAAGTCCAGAATAAGAACATTTTTAAATTTTTTTAACACACCAATTGGTTCAAGATACATTCAACTGAACTTTTTTTTTTGGATTTTTATTTAAGCGAGCGATACTGTCGGATCAAAAAATGCCTACTGCTTCAGGTGTTAAGTAACCACAAGTAATATGATAATGGAATACGTTATCAAAGTGCTTTGAATTTCTGTCAGATCCTTTGCGTTGTAAATAATGTTGCTGAGCGTGAAGTAAAATTTATGAAAGATTACAACCGAACTTTAAGCAAAAGTTGTCGATCTATATATATAAATATCCAATCCATAAAAAACCCGAATTCAAAATACATAGTATAATTTATGTTCCCGTGTATATTACTTATAATAATGCGATTATCTAAATAAGAGAAACAAATCTCAGCGTTGAATATATATTACAAATAATTTATATTATTTTTAAGTTTGGGTAAAAAATCTCTTAAGAAATCTCATAACAAGCTCATTTTTTGACTGATTGCTCCTACGAAAGCTATAAGACATAGTAGATCGATTAAGAATATATTTGGTCAAAAATTATAGAACATAATAACACTTGTTACTAGAAAATTTAGCTGAGATACGTTGAGAAACAAAAATGTTTGTCACACAACTCGTTTTTCAACCGATTGTTCCTATGAAAGCTATATGACATAGTAGTTCGATTTTGACCAAGTTTGGTCAGGCTGTAACAGACCGTTCCAAATATACAATCTGTGAGTTTTTGTGAGATATCTTTAGAAACACAAAATTTTTCCTTAAAATAACTATATTTTTTTATACAAATGCTCTGTGGTGACTTTTACCCGTTTTTGTGTCCATCAAATGATCTCCGATCGGACTCAAATTTTGCAAGTGTATTCTATGGGTAAAAACGAATATTTTTCAGCCCGGCGCTCATTGATATCGTCAACTTGAAAAAACTCCATAAAAGCCGCGGCCAGGCTAATTTACATGGGTGTACATACTCACTGAGGAAGCGATACCCTTATTTATCACTGTACTTATTAATACACAAACATATATAAGTATGTTATTAAATATTTTATTTACTACATATATTGCTCTATATTTATTTGCGTTTAATTTTATTCGATTGGCTTACATAATTCGCGCTCAATTAGAACGGGGCTGCCAGCACGTTCGTTTTTGGTATAACTGCGGACGGCAGTTCGCGTTAGTGACGAAAGCAGCACGAAGGGTGCGAATGGCGACTAACAATATATATAGCTGAGTTGAAAAGTTTGGTACGACTGTCCGATCAGATTGAGTTATATACCGATCGAAAGGTTTTGTCCTAACTTACAAAATGGCATACTAAAACAAACCAACCTGGGTCATGAGATACAGGGCTGTAAGTGGGAGGGGAAAAATTTAAATGATTGCAGCTTATGGGGCTGTTGGGGCCTTTTGGTACAATTTTTTCTACTTAAAAATACGCGTCGATTGATACCTTAATCACCCAAATCCAATAACTGGTTCAAAAAATAAATAAATTTAAAAATTTTAGTGGACTTCTCAAAATGAAATGAAAGTCAGTTTGTTTGTCTGTTTGCATCAAAGCGCTCAAGAAGATTAAATGTAATGATGGGGATTTATTCCTTTTCGAAAATTTTGAAAAAACTGCTAGTTTAGCGGGAAAACGCTAAATCCCGGTAAAATTGAAACCTTAACAGTTTCCAAACCATAAAAGCTGCATATATGTTCTATATATTATTGGAAAGGTGTGTTTGAGGGCTTTTGAATTTCATTGACTTCAAATTCGTGATCAGCGACCCCAAAAACCTTCGAGTACCGACTTTCATACAAATCCGATACAGTTTTCAAAAAAGTGTCCACCATATTGGATCCGCCATTTTAAATTTCTAAAAATTGAACTCATATTCGTGATCAGCGACCTCAAGAACCCCCGGGTAACGAGTTTCAACCGAGTATGATAAATTTATCAAAAACGTGCCCGCCATTTTGTAATTCTGTAATTGTAATTCATTCTTACACAGTCTAAGATTTTAAAGCTATCAGTTTTTGAATTAAGAAAATGATTTTTTTTAAGCTTCTTTTACTTTAAAGTTCGCGGAAAACTCGAAATAATTTCTGAACTGCGGTTTTAAGCTTTTGTTGCATAGCTGCATTAATTGAACGTCGTCCAAAGTATGATTCATTAAAATCAATAGAGAAACGGCGATATAATAACATTTTATATAGTGACATATTCTATGTCTACGTTATACAAAATATATTCTATGTCCACGTTATACATAAGTCTAGACACCAAATTCCCCATTCCAATAATGTAAACTTTCACAGGCTGGAACTATAAACAAAGAGTAGCCAAGCCACCCTAAATTTCGCATACCAATAATGTAAACTTTCGCAGGCTGCACTTGTAAACAAAGAGCAGCTAAGCTGGCTTCTCCCCATCGATCAGCATTGATCGAAATAACTTACTGTCAGCAAATTTGCGTTCCCAGCCAACGCTGCGTAATTTCGTTCCCAGCCTTTATAATATTGTAAACATTTAAATGTCGAAATTAGCTTTCGTTATAACGCAAAGCACAATTATCAGTTAGTCTTAAGTTGTTCTTGAATAAATGAACTCGTCGTGTAATATCGCCTTGTCTTTTTATTTTATAATAAATTCAACTTAACCGTTAGTGCGCGGTTTTTATAAGATTCAAACTCACAGTAAATAAAGAAAAATCTAATTGGCGCAGCCGGTAGGATAACAATAAATTGTGGATCCTGATGCAATAGCTAAGTTATTAATTCTTGTGTCCCGTTTACTGTTATCCGCTAAAACAACCAACGCGAAGGCAACCCAAGCGACGGTCAATATCGCGTCAAGTTTTTATTAAACCTTGACAGTGACGTGTACACCAAAATTCGCATATTGTCAAAGCCGCGGATTGTGCAAAAAAAAAAAAAAAAAAAACTTGAAAAACAATTCAAGAAGACGCGATAGAATTCGAAGAGAAAATAATTCCAGAAACTTCTGGTTATCTCAAAAAATTCGAAAGTGCTATCTGTGCAAACCAATCAAACATTTTAAACTATAAGTTAACAAATTAAGTGAATACAATAAAAATATAATCAACAACTAAAAGAAACTGAACCTAAAATAAGAGAAGCTGAAGTGAAACAACAAAAACTAAGAGACAAGAAAAATTAAAAATAAAACCAACTAAATAAAAATAATTAAATAAAAAACAAAAATTTATTATAATAAAACAAACAAACAAAAAAAAAAAAAAAAAAAACAATAATGGAAGGCAACGCAATAACACCCTGACCGATGCCAACATGGCACAAGTGATCAACCAACTTAAAACGTTGAGAAGTTCACTGGAGATAAGAACGCTTTGTACACGTTCATCAACCGGATCGACTACATTTTGGCCCTCTACACCAGCAACGATGCAAGGCAGAGGTCAATTCTTTTGGACTTGTGGAACGCTGCATCAGCAGTGAAGTGATGTTATCCTTGGCGTAAACAACTTGATGACTTGGACGGATCTTCGGAAGCAACTAATACTGAACTACAAGACGCAAACTAAGAAAAACATCCTACTGGAGGAATTCAGAGCACCCGTTTAAAGGCAACGTGCGAACCTTTCTGGAAGAAGCAGAACACCGTAGGCAGACATTAATGAGTAAGCTAGAACTAGAAAATAACATTGACGAAAAACATTGTATGCGCGACTAATCAAAACTAGCATTGACGACCTTATTCAAAATTACCCACAAACATTTGCATTCGAATTATAAATTGCGAAATTCTGATTTAAGATCTCTAATTAATATTTTGCAAGAAAAAATCTTTATAACGAGCCCTGTCTTAATCCAACCCCAAATAAAGTAAAACAAGAAAAATATTTGAAGCCATTGTATCAACCAAACCCAAATATTCAAAGATTCCCACTTTTCTTCAACCAAATCAACCCTATGTCCCATATCGACCCCATCAACATTACATTCAACAACCATATCATCAACCATCACCTCAACCAATGCAACAAATACCTAGTCCAATCAGACCAACATACTTTACACCCAGATCGAACTTCCGACAGAACCAATTCGACAACAATCGTTTCGGACAAGTAACTCCACAACAAAACTCTTTCAATAACTCTGGCGTAGCCAATCAACCGACTAAACGAGTTAGACCTGCAGAAAGTGGACAGAGTAAGATGAGTATTGACCAAGAAGCTAGAAATCAGGAAGAGCTAAACTATCATGATTACATGCAACAAGACTACTATAATCAATGCGCTGCTCATCCTGAATATTATCCACAATATTATCAAGCAGAAAGTTACCCACAAAGCCCAGACTTTACATACACACAATCAGCCGAGACAGAACAACCAAATGAAATAGAAATCGAGCAAGCCGAAAATTTTCAGCTGCCAGCCTTGGAAACCAACAGTACATAGTAATCACTTATAAAGGCAAAAATCTGAAATGTTTAATAGATACAGGATCTACTGTAAATATGATGACATCAAATGTTTTCAATTTACAAGTTCATGACACCGACTGTTTCATTCAAACCAGCAACGGACCTTTAACTATCACAAAGAAAGTTAACGTCCTTTCCAATAACCTATTCAAGGGCAATAATGAATTTCTTCTACACCAATTCTCCTCAGACTATGATCTATTAATTGGTAGAAAAATGCTTTCAGAAGCACAAGCCATTATAGATTATAAAACCCAAACTGTTACTTTATACAATAAAAAGTATAAACTAACCAACGATATTCCAATCACAAATCAGAACCACTTCTTAGCCCAACCAAATCCCGAAACTAATCATCATTTTAAAAATCCAATTAGAGAAATTTCCGATAACCAAGAATCTGCAAACTCAAGCCTTTACCGATTAGATCATTTAAATAAAGAAGAAAAAATCAATTTAATCAGCTTGTTGAAACAATATCAACACATACAATATAAAGAAGGCGACCAACTTAGTTTCAGTAATCAAGAAAAACGCATTATAAATACTACCCACAATTCAGCCTTACATACAAAACCTTACTGTTATCCACAAGCATATGAACAGGAAGTTGAACACCAAATTCAAGACATGCTTAATCAAGGTATCATACGGCCTAGCAATTCTCCTTATTGTAGTCCTATATGGATCGTACCGAAAAAGCAAGATGCTTCAGGTAAACAAAAATTCAGAATCGTAATTGACTACAGGAAATTAAATGAAGTAACCATAAGCGATAGGCACCCAATACCAAATATGGACGAGATTTTAGGAAAACTAGGTAGATGCAATTATTTCACTACAATCGACCTTGCAAAAGGATTCCACCAACTTGAAATGCATCCAGATTCCATTCAAAAAACAGCTTTCTCTACTAAACATGGCCACTATGAATATCTTCGTATGCCATTTGGATTAAAAAATGCACCCGCAACCTTTCAACGTTGCATGAACAATGTTTTACGACCGTTACTAAATAAACATTGTCTGGTATATCTTGATGATATAATTGTATTCTCAACATCCTTAGAAGAACATTTGCAATCACTCCAATTAGTTTTCGAGAAGCTTTCTGAAGCAAATCTTAAATTACAACTTGATAAATGTGAGTTTCTAAAACAAGAAACTTCATTCTTAGGACATGTCATAACTAAGGATGGAATAAAACCCAATCCTGATAAAATCAAAGCAATTCAGAAATATCCAATTCCCACAAAAACCAAAGAAATAAAAGGTTTTCTTGGATTAACCGGTTACTACAGAAAGTTCATTCCAAATTTTGCAGACATAGCCAAACCAATGACAACAGTACTTAGAAAAGACTCAAAAATTGACATTAAAAATCATGAATACATTAGAGCTTTTGAAAAATTAAAACAACTAATTTCTAATGACCCAATTCTAAAAATTCCAGACTTCAAAAGTAAATTCGTTTTAACCACTGACGCAAGCAATGTAGCTCTTGGAGCAGTACTCTCTCAAGACGGACATCCCATTAGTTTTATTATCAGAACTCTCAATGACCACGAAACTAACTACAGTGCCATAGAAAAAGAGCTTTTAGCCATTGTATGGGCAACAAAAACTTTTAGACATTACCTACTAGGACGATATTTCGAAATCAATAGTGACCATCAATTATTATGTTGGCTGTACAAAATGAAAGAACCAAATTCAAAATTAACCCGATGGAGAGTTAAATTATCTGAATATGACTTTGACATAAAATATATAAAAGGAAAAGAAAACCACATAGCTGACGCTCTATCACGAGTAAAAATAGAACAGACTTATTTCGGAGAAGAAACACAACATAGCGCTGACGAAGACAATAGTAATTTAATATTCACTACAGAGAAACCAATAAACACATTTAAAAGACAAATTATATTTTCTAAAGGCATTCCAAACATAAAAAAAGAAAACTACTTCAAAAAATTAATAATTCACATTACATACGATAACATGACTAAAGATAAAGCCGAAAAATATTTAATAGACCATTTTTGCACAAAAACCAGTGCAATGTTTATAGACAGTGATGCAGATTTTGAAATGATTCAAAACGTACACAAGGAAATTATTAACACTAGCCATACTAAAATTCTTCGAAGTCTCATTCAATTAAAAAACATTAACTCCTATGCCGAATTCAAAGAACTTATTTTGAAAACCCATGAAAAACTCCTACACCCCGGAATTCAAAAAACAAATAACCTTTTTTTATTTCCCTAACAGCCAAATATTAACACAAAACATAATAAGCGAATGTCATATTTGCAACTTAGCAAAATCAGAACATAGAAACACAAAAATGCCGATGAATATTACACCCAAGCCCGAACACTGTCGTGACAAATTTGTAATTGACATTTATTCTTCTGAAGGCAAGCATTACCTTAGCTGCATGGACATTTATTCAAAATTCGCTACTCTTGAAAATATTAAAACAAAAGACTGGATAGAATGCAAAAATGCATTAATGTGTATATTTAATCAGTTAGGAAAACCAATATTATTAAAAGCTGACCGAGACGGCGCATTTTCCAGCTTAGCACTAAAAAAATGGCTTGAAAGTGAAGGAGTAGAAATACAATTAAATACAACAAAAACAGGAATAGCAGACATCGAAAGACTACATTAAACAATAAATGAAAAAATCAGAATAATTAACACTTTAAATGACGAAGATAATAAACTCAGCAAAATAGAAAAAATTCTTTACATTTACAATCACAAAACAAAACATGACACAACTGGACAAACTCCTGCACACATTTTCTTATATGCCGGACATCCAAATTTAGATACCCAAGAAAAAAAAGAAAAAGTAATAAATAAAATTAACAGTGACCGACAAGAATACGAAGTTGATACAAGATATCGAAAAGGACCATTACAAAAAGAAAAATTAGAAAACCCTTTTAAAGCTAATAAAAACGTTGAACAAACAGACCCAGACCATTATCAAATTACTAACAGAAATAGAATTACACGCTACTATAAAACACAATTTAAAAAAATAAAGAAAATTAACCAAATTCAAATTCCACAGGTTTCTACTTCATAATCATACTATCGTTCACCCTCTTTAACATATGTCACACCCAACAAATCCAGATAAATAACTTGGACACGGATCACGGATGCTTGCTATTTTCAGACAAATCTTTAGAATTACCAACAAGGTTCGAACATCACTCATTGCGAATTAACGTAACTGAAATAATAATAGCAAACGAATATTTCCGTAGATCTATTCCTTTATTTAAAAATTCAACACAAATTAATCACTTATACAACAAATTACAGCAAGAATTAAATGGTATAATCTTTCATCATGAAAATCGTAATAAACGCGGACTGTTCAATGTAGTAGGCTCATTATACAAATTCCTTTTTGGTACACTTGACGATAACGACAGAGTAGAATTCGAAAAAAACATTAAAAATCTATCTTTAAATATTGTTCAAATTAATGAAATAAATGATATAGTAAACATAATCAACAATGATATGAAAAGAATACAAGAACATCAAAATAAGAAAAATATACAAGATACTTTTACTTACCAATTATCACAATTTATAGAATACATAGAAGACATTGAAATGGGTATGCAATTGTCAAGACTAGGTCTTTTCAATCCAAAACTACTTACCTATGACAAACTTGACAGCGTCAATAACCGAAACATACTACTAATTAAAACATCCACTTGGATTAACTACCAAGATAATATCATACTAATTATATCCCATATTCCAGTTGACTTTCAGTCCACTAACACTATCAAAATTATTCCATATCCTGATCATAATGGCTATCAACTTGATTACATTAGTACTACTTCCTATTTTGAAAAAAATAATAAAATTTATAATCGAGATAATAAACCAGTAATTGACGAATGCATAACAAAAATTTTACTACACACAACACCAATTTGTAACTTTGAACGCATAAATAACAAAGACATGATAAAATACATTGAACCAAATACCATTGTAACTTGGAACATAACTAATACAACTGTAAAACAAAATTGCCAGAAAAATAATGTTGATCTTAATATTCAGGGCAACAAAATTATAAGTATAAATTAATGCAAAATGCAAATAAATGACATAATTTTAAGCGAATATTTAACCAGAAGTTGATCTTACACCATTGTATCCCCCCTTAGAAATAATTAAAGTTAAACCTATCAAGCATGATGACATTGTAAAAATTGTATCACAAAATAATGTCTTTACATATGCAATCATAATAATCATAACCATCATATTCATAATTATATTCTTATATCTAAAATATGTATCTTGTAATCCCATAATGGTAATCCATTAAAAATTTAAGAAACAAATTCACGAACCCAAGAACCAAACAACGCCATCGGTTCAACCAGAAGAAGAAGAACAAAGAGACACAATTATCGAGATGACACAAATAACATTGCCAAAACTTTACCCTTCAGTGTCACCTTGACTCGCAGGCTCGCCTCTTAAGGAGAGGGAAGTGACATATTCTATGTCTACGTTATACATAATATATTCTATGTCCACGTTATACATAAGTCTAGACACCAAATTCCCCATTCCAATAATGTAAACTTTCACAGGCTGGAACTATAAACAAAGAGTAGCCAAGCCACCCTAAATTTCGCATACCGATAATGTAAACTTTCGCAGGCTGCACTTGTAAACAAAGAGCAGCTAAGCCGGGCTTCTCCCCCATCGATCAGCATTGATCGAAATAACCCACTGTCAGCAAATTTGCGTTCCCAGCCAACGCTGAGTAATTTCGTTCCCAGCCTTTATAATATTGTAAACATTTAAATGCCCGAAATTAGCTTTCGTTATAACGCAAAGCACAATTATCAGTTAGTCTTAAATTGTTCTTGAATAAATGAACTCGTCGTGTAATATCGCCTTGTCTTTTTATTTTATAATAAATTCAACTTAACCGTTAGAACTGTGCGCGGTTTTTATAAGATTCAAACTCACAGTAAATAAAGAAAAATCTAATTATATATATGCATGTTTTTCTTGATTTTTATGACTTTCTTGTGAAGCGGTATGGAAGACAAATTCCGAAGGAAATATCATCTGAGCTCCAATAAACCCGATTACCTCCGCCTGTGTTTCGGTGAATATTTTTTTGATAGAGTCAGTTAACGTTTCCTTGCTCTATAACTATTAATTCATTCTTTCCTTCTTTTGCGTTGCTGTTGGAGGCATAGCGAAAATCAGATTCCTTGAAATGTATTGGACAAATTCTATTTCTTTCGTCTAGTTCAACTCACGCTGCATATGTCCATATTTTTCTCTTATTTCCATATTTAAGAACGCGAATTACAGCATTTGAAATTGAGCCACAGATTTTGCATTTATTAGGCATTTTTCAAGAAATACTATTCGCTTACTAAAATAATTTGAAAATTTTTTTTGTTAATTTTGACAACCCACTTCCACAACGAATCATAGTGAATAAAAATGGCTCCGAAAATGAAGCCTATGGTGAGTGAGTAATCCACCTTCACAATTGCATCATGATTCGATCCACCATCTCCCCTTTGTTGTTCATATCCCATACGCTTCCATCCGTTTCCAGACGATATTTATCGAAAGCAACACTAGCAATCTGCCTTGCGCTATGAATATGTAAAAGCCATGTCACCTAAAATAAATTGCAACAAACAGAACAATTAATATTAATAATAAAAAAGGTAGAATTAATTAATTAATGTATTAAAGCGCTCAAGAAAGGAACTGCTAGCAGAGTCACAAGGTTAGAAAATCTGCAGATTAACAGAGAGAGCGGCTAATAAGGAATGTATGAAATACACAAATAGCCGGCAAATAGATACCGGGTTGCCATAGCTATGTCCCCATATCGGATTTGACACACGCGAACGAAATAGTTCAATATTTTACAGTCACCCGAACTAAAAGCAAACAGTGCTGGAGACCGACAACTTCTTGATCTGGCAACTCTGTGTAATCCGTTCTGTGGACGCACCAGATAAACCGATGCTAAATTTTTATCTAACTAATTTCGCCACTGTTTTTTTTTTCGCCTACCCTCAGCTCGCTTCGCTGGCGGTGAGGTGCGCCTACAGTCGAGCAGGTACTTTTTTATAAAAGTTGATTTTTGACCAATTGTTCCATTGGCAATTATATGATATATGGAACCAAATTAAACCAAACTTGGTCAGAATGTAAAAAACCAACTTAAATGCATATTCTAACAGTTTGAATAGCATATTTCAAAAAAACAAAAAACTTTTTCATACTAAAAGTTGATTTTTGACCGATCGCTCCTATGACAGCTATATGACATAGTGGATAGATTTGAACGAACTTGGGGCAGGATGGACAAAACCAAGTTTAATGCATATTCTATCAGTTTGATTAAGATATCTCCAAGACTTAATTTTCGATTGAGCGTCTCTATTGCAGCTGTTTGATATAGTTAACCGATTTAAGCCAAAGTTTGTCAGGATATATAATACCAGCCGAGATGCATATTCTATCAGTTTGGTTTTAATATCTTTACAAACAAAAAACTATTTCGTACTAAAACTTCATTTTCGATTCAATCGATTCGGCTGCTGATCCTGATCAAGAATATATATACTTTGGGGGGTCTGCACCGCCCCCTTCTGCCTGTTACATACATTCTGCCAAACACATTATACCCTTTTTTGCCCATTTACAATGGGCTCAAGGTATAAAAATACAGGAGTCTATAAAATTTAAAGAAGACTCAATAAAGAATATATATTCCTGGTCAGCATCAATAGCAGAGTCGATTTAGCCATGTTCGTCTGTCCTGGCGTCCTAGATCTCAGAGTCTATAAGAACCAGAGACACCAAACTTGGCATATTGGTTCCTCTATAATGCAGGCGATTCCGTATTTGTTTTGGATCGGACCACTATGCCATATAGCCGCCGAAAAACCGATTGGTCAAAAATCAAGTTTTTGTATGAAAAAAATCCGCGCTAGTGACGAAAGCAGCACGAAGGGTGCGAAATATATACAGCTAATTTAAAAAAATTGCTGTCCGATCAGATCGAGTTATATACCGATCGAAAGGTTTAGTTCTAACTAACAAAATGGCGTTCTTCAACTTTTGATAACCCACCTGGTTCTCGAGATAAGGCGGTGTAAGTAGGAGGGAAAAATTTTTAATGATTGCAGCTAATGGAGCCGTTGGGGCCATTTGGTTAAATTTTTTATTTTTTAAAAATTATTATCAAAAATACTCGTCGATTGATTTCTCGATCACCAAAATCCGACAACTAGATCAAAAGAAAATCAAATTTGAAATTTTTAGTGTACTTCTTAAAATGAAATGAAAAGTCAGTTTGTTTGTTTGCATCAAAGCGCTAAAGAAGCTGAGATGTAATGATGGGGATTTATTTCTTTTCTAAAATCTAAAAATGTTTCTTCTACGACTTTTGAAAAAAAAATTGAAACCTCAACAGTTTCCAGACCATAGAAGCTACAGGTATGTTCAATATATCGCTTCTATCGCTGTTAGTAGTGCCTTTCAACTTTTTTTCTAAATTACTCAGGTAAAATTTTTTAGGTAAAATAACGATTTTCCGCTTACATTTTGGCGATTTATGAAAAATTGACATCTAATATCTCTATCAAATTTCAATAACACATAATTTAATAAGTCCCAGGCCTGACATATAATTGGTGCCAATAGTAAAAAAAAACATTTTTTTTTTTCCGAAAAATTCATCATTTATAAAATCTGAGTCAAAATTTGGGCTCAATTGGATTATTAAATTTAAAAAAAGTTCCTTTTTAAAATTTTTGAGCAATAAAAAATCAGATTTTCTTACATTGAAAACATTTTTTTTTTTGGAAAATATTCTTTCCAACCCAAAAAATAGCATGACAAATGTTATTCAGAGTCTGCTCTGTTAAAACAACAGTTTTTGGTGGAATGATGAGTGTAAACGTGGTCGTAAAAACACAAATTATGAAGAACTCTCTAATTGTCCAAATTCGGCAGCTGTCCAGGAAAATTTAAAAAATCTCTAAAATATTTTATTTTTGGATCGTAAAATGAAGTTGAGGGAGGTAGTAAGGAATAAAAGGTTTCAGATAAAAGAATTTTCAAAATCTAGCATGAACATTTGCTTATGAAAAAGCTGTTCTCAAAATGGGTGCCGCGTTTGCCTGAAATAGGTCTAAACCAGTGGTGTCCAAACTCACACAATGAAAGATTTGCGCTTGTGTGCGAAGCAGCGAAACCCGAAGGCAACGTGACGTTTTACTGCTTTACACTGAAAAAATAAAGTGCGTGCGATACAAACATAAAACAAATTAAATCGATGCGCAGCATATATGTATTGTATCGTCGATATCGTTGGTAGTGCCTTTTAATTACGTCAAGGGTAAATCGACATGCAACGTAATGGCACAATAAACATTGAGCATTACCATCCATATTCTCAATGAAAAATAATTTATTTTCCCAATTGAGATCAAACATTTTTTTCGGTGTAGTAAAAAATCGTGCGCTCTATGATCTGTCCTCATTGAATTTAGCACAGCGACTGACTGCGCGTTTGACTTTTGAGCTTCAGCCGAACACATGAGTCGTGAGAGAAAATGCAGCCGAACACGCGCATCGTGCGAGAGCAAGTTGCCGAGCGTTCTATTTATAGAATACACATATTCTCTCTCTCTATACATGTGTCGGCTGCGACGCCGGCAGAGTTTGGTTTGCCAACCACGCGTGGCTGCCTTTTCAAGTTTTGGACATCACTGGTCTAAACGACCTAAAAAAGGTACACTTCCATAGTAAAGAGATTTTCCCAAAATGGCATCGCATTAACAGAGAAGCGATGGAATTACAGTATAATCTTAGAAAAATATAACATTGATGAATAAAATTGAATTTTGCATAAAAGTTGCTGTTTTATTAGTTAGGCCCGGGACTTATTGAGTGATGTGTTATGTTATAGCCAATAAAATTCTGGAAATTTTAATATATCACACATATCTGAAAAAATTTGCTGTCTCTAGATATTCACAAATCCTACAAAAAAAACCTCTACACGAA
Organism: Drosophila innubila; assembly: GCF_004354385.1. Taxonomy (NCBI): domain Eukaryota; kingdom Metazoa; phylum Arthropoda; class Insecta; order Diptera; family Drosophilidae; genus Drosophila; species Drosophila innubila. Next base: position 2,866,090 of record NW_022995373.1, read on the forward strand.
GTAAAAGTCTTGTGACGAAAGCAATTTCTAGCCCCAAAATTTCTGATATCCAATTTTGTGACGAACAAAACTCAGTTTAATCTAAAAATTTTAAATAAAAATATAAATTAATAAAAAAAAACCAAAAATTGGCATTGTGCACTGTGAGCAAGAAGGGTGAGCTTCTTTGTACATAAAAATTACTTTTTGCGCAGTGCCGAATGCCAATTTTCACTTTTTATACCCTGAGCACATTGAAAATGGGCAAAAAAGGGTATAATGTGTTTGTCAGAATGTATGTAACAGGCAGAAGGAGGGGTGACAGACCCCATAAGGTATATATATTCTTGATCAGGATCAACAGCCGAGTCGATCTAGCCCTGTCCGTCTGTCTGTCCGTCTGTTAGAACGCGTCGATCTCAGATACTATAAGTGCTAGAGATTTTGGAATTTGGAATGCAGGTTTGTAAATACCATACGCAGGTCAAGTTTGCTTCCAATTTTGGCTGCCACGCCCCCTTCGCCCAAAAATTGCACAAAACGATTTACAAACGCAATTAATGACAAAGCACTCCCTAACTGAACAATCAGTTGAGAAGTATGCGTATTAAACGACCCTGAAAATTTTAAAGCGATTGACTCATAAATAGAGAAGTTATTTCGGAATAACATTTAATTCAATAATTACATTTGCATGGCAAATCGAACGTGCGAGCGAGACAGCATGTATACGTTTGTATGCAAGGCGCGCACAATGCCAGTACATAATAGTACTTTTTTGGGTACCGAGCAGGAATCGATCGATAAGCAAAAGTATTATCGATATCATGTAATGAAATTGTTGATGTACAATTTGTGCATATAGAAATATACAATTTGATTAAAATATAATTCTGTTAATACATAAATATGTATTTTTGCATGGCAAAATTCCTTATGATGTCACAATTTTCAATATAGTCAGGCAGAAGCTGATAGCTATGCATGAAATTACATGAGAGAAAAAGCGATCATTATGCTGTGTTGCCTATTATGGATCACCGGATTCTCCTCAGTTTAAAAATTCTTTTTTCTTGGATCGGAACACTATATCATATATATCACTATCACTATATATATATATCATATATATCACTATATCATAGAAACAATCGATCGAAAATCAAGTTTTGGTATAAAAAACTTTTTGGTTTTATGAGATATCTCAACCAAACTGATAGAATATGCATATAATAAAAAACTAAGTCCCAAGAAAAGTAAATATTTGCAAGTGACGTTTTAAATTTATTTCATCAGGGGAAAACTCTGAGAGGGGATGGCACCGCATGGAGTTTTATTTATTTTGCTGCTCAAGATGCGAAAGACCATACTTCGAATAATATAAATGTATAAAGCTTACCGATGACTAGTTCAAAGTTTAGAGTGGGGAGGGGCTACAAATCTTCTCCTTCCGCGGCAGCACTAGCCACTGTGCCTTTCCTTATGTCACTCCGAATAGATGCGGGCGCCGTAGGTAGCGTCGCGCGTTGCGTCGCTGTTGTTCGTGGCGTCGTTGCCGAAGATGCAGTTGTTGTTGCTGTTGGCGGCGAAATGCCCTCAGAGGCGGTGCGGTGGTTGTTGTTGCTGTTGCCGGTGGAGCGCAAGGGGCAAAACGCACACACACTGCCCTTTTCACTTCCACTATATCATATAGCTGTCATAGGACCTATCAGAGGAAAACCAAGTCTTTGTATGCAAAACTTTTTTTTTCAAAGTAAGTACGGGGTCTCCGACAGTAGATGCTCGGATGTAGCAACGCGAGCAAAGCGAGCAGGGGGCGGAGCCCGCTAGTTTTTTTTATAACTAAACAAAAATTTTTTTATATATAAAATACATTCAAAAGCTAAAATTATATATTTTACTATTTACTATTTGCCTATTTAAATACTGATGTTCGGCATATGTCGGCTTCATAAGTTTCACGTGTGTTCCGTCGATGCACCCAATTACCCCTGTTATTTCAAATTTTTCAAAAAAATGAGTCTTCGATTTAGTAATTCTTTCCGCACTCTGATCTAATTTTATAAATCGGGTATAAAGCTTCCTTTCGAGCAGCGGAAGCAAGGTCCACAAGATATGGCATACTGTCTGTCGAGAAACTGCTAAATTTTTGTGCTTACCAATAAAATAGAGTCGTAGCACAAATGCCAGCCGCAGGATTGGCAAAATCGACGATAATGGCATTTCTTCTTTTATTAAATTAGAAATGATCATAAATGTGTTCTTGTCGAAACGGTAGTTATATCGAAATCTGTTCAAAATAAAAATAGCTATAATTTTTCTTTGTTGGCAATCAACATAAAAAACGCTGTCAGCAGTCGCCAGTGGATCCGATGCACTTCGAAGAAACCTGCGCTCCAACTGTTCCCTCCGCAAGAAATCAATGGCCAGCAATCTTGCAAGAGGCATCTTTTGAATTTTATTTTTTCACTTAAGCACTTTACAAATGTAAACAAACTAATTTGCTATTCACAAGCAATTGAATAGGAGACTAAGCAGCTGACATGATCGCAGGATTTTCACACAACTTACAAATTTTGGCGGTCAAAATAATTGAATTTTATTGTGTTTTATTTTCAAGCGATAAGTCACAGAAATATTGTTATTTTCCCACTTATTAAATATAGTACGAAGACAAAAATAACAATACATTTTAGTACATTTTTTTTGTTGAACGGTAGCAACTCTTTGTTGACGTTCTCGTTTTGCGCGATTAGAGAGATTTGCAAATCAGCTCAAGCAAAAATCTCTAGAGATTTCTATGGCACCCCTGAATATATATGTATTTTGAAGATTTCTCCATTTTTTTTAATAAAAGTAAAAAAAATTTATATAATTATTGTCCACAGATGGTTTCAGTTGTATTCTGTATTGTAGCTTTATTATTCTTGTTGAATAACTCTAAAAATATTTGTTTTATTTTCAAATGAATTGCGGGTATTTTTGTCATATGGTGTAAGAAGATTGTAAATTTCATTGTTCTTACAGGCAGCCTAGCGAAAAACAGCTGTTTCACTAACAGTGTTGGAAACCGACAATCCCTTAGATCTGGCAACTCTGAATTTTTTTCTGAATTTTCTTCAATTTAATTTCGAAACCGTTTTTTTTTTTTTATGGAGTTGACACCTCGCGAACAACATTTTTTCTCGAGAGTCCTCCGCTTAAGAATTCAAGACCGAGTACATGAGTGAAACGAAAAAAAGGGTCTTGCTCAGAGAAAGACAGAAATTACTCAGTTTTTTTTTCTGACAGCTCTGTGAGGGGATTGCTATGATAATTTGTGTCGACACTTATTTGGGAGCTCTGCATATATTAACATAACATTTATATAACATGTCTTACATAAATTCTACTATGTTAATATAACATTTACATAAAAATGATACAACATGTATAATAGCCCGGCCGCGGCTTGTATGGAGTTTTTTCAAGTTGGCGATATCAATGAGTGCCGGGCTGAAAATATTAATTTGTACGGAGATCATATGATGGACCCAAAAACAGGTCAAAGGTCAGCACAGGGCATTTGTATGAATAAATATAGTTATTGTATGGAAAACAATTTGTGTCGAAAAATATCTTAACCAAACTCACAAATTGTTTATATTGGACGACCTGTTACACCCTGATCAAAATTGGTCAAAATCGGATTACGATATCATATAGATGCCATGGGAACAATCAGGTTCAAATTAACCTTTAGTATGAAAAACTATATTGTTTCCTTAGATATCTCAACCAAACTCACAGATGGTGTATTTGGACTGCCTTTTACACCCTGATCAAATTTGTTCAAAATCGGAGAACTATAGTATATAGCTGCCATAAAGACGATCAGTCAAAAATCATTATATTAGTATACCAAATATTTGTATAAAATAGCCGGAAAGGCTATAGTCGAGATTCCGTCCATAGGATACCCGTTACTTATTTTAATATATATAAAAGTACTTTAAAGAAACATTAATTCGGTTTGAAAAAATTAATTCGCCTTTATTGCCGATCTACTCGTCTGATCTTGTTGCGATTTATTGGGATAATAATATATATTAATAAAAGATTACGTTAATTACAGACGAACGGACGGCTTTTCGCGATTCGCGGTGGCGGAAGGGGGCGTGTCAAAAATTTAAGACAAACATGACCTTCTTCAACGCCTTTGGAGTCTGTGTGTGAAATTTTGGTATATCTGCCTCTTAAAGTCTCTGAGATCAAGGCGCTCACACAGACGGACGGACGGACAGAAGGACAGACACACATTGCTATATCGACTCGGCTGTTGATGCTGATCAAAAATATATATTCTTTATACAGTCGGAGATGACTCCTTTTCCCTGTTACATACATTCTAACAAACACAATATACCCTTTTACTTATTTTTTAAGTTATGGGTAAGTTAAGTTATGGGTACAAAAAGTTTTTTGTTTTTTGATATATCCTATCTAAACTGATAGAATATGCATTTAAGTTGGTGGCAACCGTAATAACGGTGGTTTCTATAACAACAACTAGAGATACGGCAATCAAGGAAATTCCAACAGACAGGGAAACAATGTCAGGGTAACTTAAAATACAGTTGCAAACTCCAAACAACCTTAAGGTACCCACAATTAAATAATCCTAGAGTTGATTCAATAAACTTTAATTTTAACATTTTTGTTTTATTTAATAAAGTAGAATGAGAGAAGAACTGATACCACAAAAAATCTACACGAGGTAAAGTCTAGTGACGAAAGTAGCTCAAAATTTTGATATCAATTTTGTGACGAACAAAATTCAGTTTAATCTAAAATTATAAATTAATAAAAAAGCGAAAATAGGCATTGTGCACTGTGAAAAAGGGTGAGCTTCTTTGTACATAAAAATTACGTTTTGCGCAGTGCCGAATGCCTATTTTCGCTTTTTTTTTATTAATTTATATTTTTATTTATAATTTTTAGATTAAACTGAATTTTGTTCGTCACAAAATGATATCAGAAATTTTTAGAAATTGTTTCGTCACTAGACTTTACCTCGTGTAGAGGTTTTTTGTGGATATCAGAAATTTTGCAATTGCTTTTGCTTTTGACATTGTAACTTTATCATTAATGCAGGCAAATAGTAAAATATATAAATTTAGTTGTTCAACGTATTTCATATTTAAAAAAAAATTGTTCTTTAATTATAAAGAAAACTAGGGGCTCCCCCTGCTCGCTTTGCTCGCGTTGCTACAGCCGAGCATACTCTACTGTCGGAGACCACGTACTTACTATGAAAAATAAAGTTGTTCATACTTAGACTTGGATTTCGCCCGATCGGTGCTATGACAGCTATATGATATAGTGGTTCGATTAGAACCAACTTTGGTCAGAATATATAAGTCTAATTTTAATGCAAATTCTATTAATTTGGTTACGATATCTCGTAAAACAAAAAATTTTTCATACCAAGACTTAATATTGGACCGATTGGCTATATGATATAGTGGTCCGATAAGAACTAACTTCGGTCAGGATTTTAAAACTGACTTAAATGCAAATGCTATCAATTTGGTTAAAATATTTCACTAAACAAACAAGTTTTTCATACTAAAACCTTATTTTGACCCGATCGGTCCTATGACAGCTATATGATATAGTAGTCCGATTTGAACCAACTTTGGTCAGGATATATAAAACCAATTTAAATGCATATTGTATCGGTTTAGTTGAGATATCTCATAAAACCAAAAAGTTTTTCGTACTAAAACATGATTTTCGACCGATAGAAAAATATATTTATTCACTTAACAGGTAATATCTTCCAAACCCCTCAACCAAAATTTATGTTTCATATACCAAAAAACGCGAAATTGTACGTTTTACAACATAATAAAATTTAACAGAAATCGTTAGAGCCGTTTTGTCAAAAATCGCCAAAATGTAAGCTTAAAAACATTATATCACCTGTAAAATGTTACCTGAATACTTTAGAAAAAAAGTTTCAAGGTACGCATAAAAGCCCTCAAACATACCTTTCCAATGATTTATAGAACATATCTGTAGCTTCTATGGTTTGGAAACTGTTGAGCTTCAATTTTAGCGGATTTAGCGTTTTCCCGCTAAACTAGCGGGAAATTGAAAAAGTCGTAAAACAAACATTTCTAGATTTTCAAAGAGGAATAAATCCCCATAATTACATCTTAGCTTTTCTAGCGCTTTGATACAAACAGACAAACAGACAAACAAAGAAACTAACTTTTCATTTCCTTTTGAAAAGTCCACTAAAAATTTCAAATTAATTTATCTTTTGAACCAGTTAACGGATTTGGGTCATCAAGGTATCAATCGACGCGTATTTTTGAAGAATTTAAAAAAAATAAATAATTTTACCAAAAGCCCCAACGGCTCCAAGCTGCGATCATACAAATTTTTCCCTCCCACTTACACCCCGTATCTCATTACCCAGGTGAATTAGAAAAGTTTTAGTATGCCATTTTGTAAGTTAGGACTAAACCTTTCGATCGGTATGTAACTTGATCTGATCGGACAGTCGGCGCAAATTTTCCAACTTAGCTGTATATATTGTTAGTCGCCTTTCGCACCCTTCGTGCTGCTTTCGTCACTAACGCGAACTGCCGTCCGCAGTGATTTTTAGTAGATACAGATGCAGACATATCAATACGAAAAGAAGATTTTGATTTCTTTCATGACGTCCAATATGATAGACATTCATGAACATGTTGACAAAAGAACAACGCTTGCGAATTGTGCAAATTTGTTTCGAAAATAATGGTCGACATAATCGTCCATCAGAGCAATTAATTCGGTTGGCCATGGATCGTTTTCGCACTACGTTTACTCGATGTGATAATACGCATCCGCAGAGACGTCGAACAGTGCGCGCCGAAGAAACAATTGCCGCTGTAGAGCAAAGTGTTGAAGAGGACCCGAATGAATCGATTCGCCACCGTGCACAGCAATTGGAACTTTCTCCATCAACGACCTTACAAGATCCAGCTTGTTCCAGAATTAAAGCCGCGAGACCATACAATGCGTTTTTTGTGTATGTGCCGAAAATGAGATTGATCTCGATGATGATTTTCATCGGAATATTTTGTTCATTTTTGGTTTAATGGCTACGTCAACAAGCAAGATTTCCGCATTTGGAGTGATAATCCCCATGAGACCCTTGAGACACCATTACATCCACAAAAACCGACTGTTTGGTGTGCTCTATTGTCTGGTGGAGTTATTGGGCCAAAATTCTTCCGAAATGATGCTGGAGAGTCGGTTACCGTTAATGGAAATCGGTATAGAGCCATGATAACCAACTATTTTGATCCCGAAATGGATGGCATGAATGTGGATGAGATACATGCCACACAGCGCGCGTCACAATCGATTTATTGAAGGAAACATTCGATGAGCGCGTAACTTCGCGGAATGGACCTGTCAATTGGCCACCAAGATCGTGTGATTTGACACCATTGGACAATTTTCTTTGGGGATATGTGAAGTCGCTCGTCTACGCCAACAAACCACAAGCGTTAGGGGACTTGAAAGCTAACATTCGTAGCGTTATTGCCGACATACGGCCCCAAATGCTCGATAAAGTTCTTGCAAATTGGACCTCTAGATTTGGCTATATTTGAGCCAGCCGCGTCGGCCACATGCCGGAAATCATATTTATAGATGTATGAATTCAACCTGGTATTTACGTTGCAAACACAGTTGCAGTGCCAAAAAAAAAAAACAACCGATAAAGATCAGTTAATTAATATGACATTCTAAAATTTGAACCACTTTCGAACTACGATGCAGTTAAAACTACTCCAAATAATAGAGACAAAAAGTGTCATAGCTCAATTAAGTAAAAATTTTCCAATACAATTCAAAACCCAGTTAATAGGATTACGCACCAAATATGTATTCGGACTTGAAACTGAATTATAAACAAAAATTGAGATTAAAGGATACAGAAACAATTTATATTAAAAACTATCGAAGCCCGCATAGCCAAAAAGACGAAATTGAAAAACATGTAGGAAAATTGATCTCAGTCGAAGTAGTCGAACCTTCAGTGTCTAAGTATAAAAGCCCCCTTTTACTAGTTCCAAAGAAGGACCGTGCAGGCTCAGATGAAAAAAAATGCCGATAGTAATTCACTATCGTCGAATTAACAAAAGACTTTTATCTGATAAATTTCCACTCCCTAGAATTTATGATATCTTATATCAACTAGATCGAGCTAAATATTTTTCATGTCTCGACTAAATGTCAGGTTTTTATCAGATTGAACTGGAAGATAGTTCCCGAAATATATCGTCATTTTCAACGAGCAATGACTCATATCGCTTCACGCGATTACCTTTTGGTTTAGACTTGACCTTCGCAAGCTTTCTCTTATATGGACGACTTAATAGTAAATGGTTTTTTCGAAAAACGTATGCTCAAAAATGTAACAGATGTTTTTGACAAAAATAGGAAATACAAACTTAAATTGCATCCGCAAAAATGCTCATTTTTTATGCATGAAGTGACATTCCTCCGTCGTAGATGTACAGATAAAGGGATTTTGCCGGATGACAAAAAGTTCCACGTCATAAGAAATTACCCAGTCCCACATGATGCGGACAGCGCTTAAAGATTTATTGCATTTTGTAATTATTATAGAAGATTTATTCTGCCACAATACAAATTTACGTAAAAAGAACGTGGAATTCGTATGGACACTCACACTCAATGTCAGAAAGCTTTCGAATACTTAGGATAAAATTTAATGAGTCCAACTTTATTTCAATACCCAGATTTCAGCAAAGAGTTTTGCATAATATCTGATGCAAGTAAAAAAGCTTGTGGAGCGATTTTAATTGAAGAACGCAAAGGACTTAAACTACCAATAGCCAATTACCTATTTTCGACCATATAAACTATGCGCATGGAATGAGAAAGATGCTTCGCTAAGGGAAAATATTGAATAAGCTTCTAAGCCCAACGTATATGAAATCATTAAAAATGACGATGTACGAAAAGTAGTGGCCTTGCGTATAACAACTAAGAAATGTTATTTTAAACATGGAAATAAAGTTATTTAAAGAATTAATGATAGCGATTTGTACACCAATGGAGCTATTGACTAAGGTCCAAAGGCTTGAAAAGCAAGACGGTATAAGCAAAACAAAGCTATTGCGTGTTGCTTAATCAAATTAACTGTTCATAAACAAAACAAAGGACCCCCTGTGCCCAAATACTCTGCACTAAAAGTGATTTTTCGACCGATTGTTCCTATGGCAGCTTTATGATATATTCAACCGATTTAAACTAAATCTGTTCAGGATGTACAATACCAGCCCAAATGCTTATTCTGTCAGTATGGCTAAGACATCTTAAAGATATATGAAAAAATAAAATAGTCGGAAAGACTATTGTCGAGATCACGACCATAGGATACCCGTTACTTTCTTCAATATATATGAAAGTACTTCAAAGAAAATACTTGTTTCTCTCTGAAAACTTTCATTCGTCATAGGGCAAAAATTTATATAATCGCAGCTTATGGAGCCGTTGGGGCATTTTGGTAAAATGTTTAATTTCTTAAAAGTTATTATCAAAAATACGCGTCGATTGATACCTCGATAACCCAAATCCGACATCAGGTTCAAAGGATAACTAAATTTTAAATTTTTTTTTTTTTAGTCTCAAAATGAAATGAAAAGTCAGTTTGTTTGTTTGTCTGTTTGTATCAAAGCGATAAAAAAGCTTAGATATAATGATGGTGATTTATTCCTTTTCGAAAATCTAGAAATGCTTGTTCTACGACTTTTTGAAAAAACCGCTAGTTTAGCGGGAAAATGCTAAATCCCGGTAAAAATGATACCTCAACAGTTTCCAAACCATAGAAGCTACAGATATGTGTTGGAAATGTTGAGGGCTTTTATGCGTACCTTTGAATTTTTTTTTCCTTAAGTACTCAGGTAACGTTTTGCAGGTAATATAATGTTTTTAAGCTTACATTTTGCAATTTCTGACGAAACGGCTCAAACGATTTCTGTTAAATTTTAATGTACGTACAATTTCACGTTTTTTGATACACGAAACATAAATTTTGGTTGAGGGGTTTGGAAGATATTACCTGTTAAGTGAATAAATACATTTTTAATACGAAAAACTTTTTGGTTTTATGAGATATCTCAACCAAACTGATATAATATGCATTTAACTTGGTTTTATATATCCTGACCGAAGTTGGATCAAATCGGACCACTATATCATATAGCTGTCATAGAACCGATCGGGTCAAAATTGGGTTTTAGTATGAAAAAATCTTTTGTTTAGTGAGATATTTTAACCAAAATGATAGCATATGAATTTAGGTTAGTTTTAAAAATCCTGAGCAAAGTTAGTTCATATCGGGCCACTGTATCATATAGCTGTCATAGAACCAATCGGGCGAAAATCAAGTTCTTCTGTGAAAAACTTCTTTGTTTTATGAGAAATCTTAACCAAACTTATAGAATATGCATTTAAGTTAGACTTATATATCCTGACTAAAGTTGGTTCTAATCGAACCACTATATCATATAGCTGTCATAGGACCGATCGGGCGAAATCCAAGTCTAAGTATGAAAAACTTTTTTTTTTCATAGTAGGTACGGGGTCTCCGACAGTAGATGCTCGTCTGTAGCAACGCGAGCAAAGCGAGCAGAGGGAGGGGCCCCCTAGTTTTTCTTTATAATTAAAGAAAAAAATTTTTTTAAATATGAAATACGTTCAACAACTAAATTTATATATTTTACTATTTGCCTGCATTAATGATAAAGTTACAATGTCAAAAGCAAAAGCAATTGCAAAAAACCTCTACACGTGGTATAAGTCTAGTGACGAAAGCAATTTCTAGACCCAAAATTTCTGATATCCAATTTAGTGATGAACAAAATTCCGTTTAATCTAAAATTTTAAATAAAATATAATTAATAAAAGCGAAAATTGGCATTCGGCACTGCGCAAAAAGTAATTTTTATGTACAAACAAGCTCATCCTTTTTGCGCACAGTGCACAATGCTAATTTTCGTTTTTTTTATTACTTTATATTTTTTTTTTTAATTTTTAGATTAAAGTGGATTTTTTTCGTCACAAAATTAGATATCAGAAAATTTGGAGCTAGAAATTGCTTTCGTCACTAGACTTTTAACTCGTGTAGAGTTTTTTTTGTGGGATACACTTTATAATTCTCTCTGTTATACACATTCCAACGAACCCTTTTACTTATTTTATAAGTAACGGGTATAATAATTTTCAAACTAAAGATTGATTTTCGACTGTGCGTCTCTATGGCAGCTAGAGGTCCCATTTGAACCAAATTTGGATAGGATGTATAATACCAGCCCAGATAAATATTTTGTCAGTTTGGTCGAGATATCTCAAAAAAACCAAGAAGTTTTTCATAGTGAAACATCATTTTCAATCTATCGTTGCTACGGCAGCTATATAATATTGAGGTCCGATCGAAAAAAAAAAAAACAAACTTGATGTGCGTTCGGTATCCAGAAACCTACATACCAAGTTTAAAGTTTCTAGCTCTTATGGTGTCTGAGATCGACACGTTCAAACAGACGGATAGACAGTCGGACATGACTCAACCGACTTGACTGTTGATACTGATCAAGACTACTTTTGGGGGTCTGCCACGCCTCTTTCTGTCTGTTATACCATAGGGTATAATAAACCACTTAACATTTTTCATTAAAACAAATAGAATTTTGAAATAAAATATTCCATCACGTTTCGCTGAAATAAATGTTTGAGCTGTTCACCGAGAAAACGACTTCTGTTTTCCAGTTTATAACTAAAATTTTGGTAATTGTCTAGTCGGTGCACGACCTCTCAGAAAATTACGAAAAAAAATCCTCGATGGTCAGGGATTTATCATGAAATACACAAAGCAACAAATTTTGACTTTTTTCTACTGAATTTTTTGGATAGATATAGAGCCCCAAACAAAAAAAAAGATAAAAATTTTTTTCTATGGCAGTTTTTTTTTAGATTACTTTAAAATTTGGCTTTATTCTTGCTGTTTTAGAGGTGCAAACACTTTTGTCATCCTTACTCGAGGATTTCAAAACTGATTTGCAAAAGCTCTACTTTTCCTGCAACCTAATGAATATATCTGTAATTCATCCATACACAATCTAAGATTTAAGTCAGAAGTTTAAGATCTATTCATTTTTTAATTAAGAAAATTTTGTGTTTTTAAGCTTTTTTTTTTTTAACTTTTTTACTTTAAAATTCAAGGAAAACTCAAAAAAAAAATGTTTGAGCTTCGGTATGATTCATTAAAATCTATTGAGAGTCGTCGATTCAATAAAATTATATTTCTAAGCATGTTTTTCTTGATTTTTATGACTTCCTTGTAAAGCGGCATGACCTTTAGTATGAAATTTTCTTGTGTTTTTTGAGATATCCTAACCAAGTTCACAGAATTTGAATATGTTATTGTTTTACGGCTAAGTTATTAGCATATAAACAATGAATCAAGTTTTTTGCAAAGGTTGATTTTCGACTGATCGGTCCCATGGCAGCTATAAGTTAAAGTGGTCCGATTCCAGCCAAATTTGGACATGTTGTATAAGACGATACGAGATTCGCAATTTGTAAGTTTGGTACAGATAACTTAATAAATAAAAAAGTTTTTCGTATTAAAGGTTGCTTATCGACCGTTCGTATCGATCGTTCCTATGGCAGCTATATGACATAGTGCTCCGATTTTAAGCAAATTTGGTAAGGATGTAAAGGGCAGTTAAAAATAACCAATTTGATTGAAATATTTACAAAAATAAAAAAGGTTTTTTATGCTAAAACTTGATTTTGTACCGATCCGTCCTGTGGCAGCTATATGATATAGTGGACCGAATTGAACCAACTTAGGTAGGGATGCATGGTTAAAATATCTTAGAAAATAAAAAAGTTTTTCATATAAAGATAGAATTTCGACCGATTGTTCCTATGGCAGCTATATGATATAGTAATCCGATTTTAACCAAATGTGATCGAAATGTATAAGACAACAGCAAACTGATTTCCTGTGAGCTTGGTTAGGATATCTCAAAGCACACAATAATTGTTCATACTAAAGTTCATGCTGCTCTACAAGAAAGTCATAAAAATCAACAAAAAAAATTAAAACTGAAGTTCAGAAATTTTTTTTCTGAATTCTAAAATAAAAAAAGCTAATGAAAAAGCTTTAAAAAAAAACAAAATTTCTTGCGGGTCATCTTTGTAAATTCACTTTAAAGTTTCAGTGCAAAAAACATGATTAATCAAAGTATGACTTTAAAAAATTGCTTTAATTCATTACTTCATCGTTGAAGACCAATTATTTTATTTTTTGCGAAATGAAAAATGTTGTGTTACGCATAAAAATTTGTACCAGATGTGAAAGTTTGTGCAAATTTTGATTAAGAAGTGAGAATGTTTTAAACTTTCGCTGCTATGGAGTGTCTTACAAGACAAAACCCAAGCAGAAGGAAGGAGCACTTTCTTGGATATTTCGCAAGATTCTACTTTCACAAGAGATACAAGGATCACACAGATCGGACCCATGAAGCGCTCAAGGCCATTGGACGTCTTTATGACCCGACCAAGGAATCCTTGGTAAACTGGGAAGTGCATTTTCGAGAGGTAAGTGATTATTTAAGACCGTCGTAGGTAAAAAAATGTTATATAAAAATCACGCGAAATTTATATAAAAATGTTTTTGTCTTCGGCACTTTTTTTTCACACGTTATTCATCGCGCAGATCCAAATGACCACTGATCTTCGTGCAGCCCAAACGGTAAGGCCGCTGAGGATGAAATTTGGGCACATCATAGCTGAGAAAACTTCATCGTTCAATAAGACGGCTTTTTGTGAAATTCGCACTGGAAAGGGGTCAAAATCGTTTGTCAAATATTACACACACAGACAAAAACAAAGTATGTATTACATACACACACATAAATACACATACACAAACATAAATACGTGCTCTCATACCCACATACATACATACACAAATTCATACCCTGTGGTTCTGAATTTCCCTTTGCTTGATTGTCATTGACCATGATGTTGTTGTCATTTCTTAACGTTTTGTAATAATTCTGCCAGCGTCAACTGGCCGATGCTCGTTCGCACTTTAAAATTTGAGTCAATTGGTCAATTATTCTTAGCCGAGAAATTTTAGGCGGAGTGGCGTAATGGTTAGAGTCGCCGACTTGCCACATGGCAGACCTATTCAGTTTGGGTTCCCGGGTTCGAATCCCGCTCTAAACAGTCTTTATAAATAATATTGAATAAATATACACGTCCGTCGTCAAAGTATCAAACATGATGTTTTAAATTCAAAAATAAAAAAAAAAAAGGAAAAAAATATTTTAAAAAAAAAGGAAAAAGCTAAAAATATTTTTTTCACTTTAATGCTTAGGGGTTTCTCGGCAGAGTTCCACGAGGATTCCCTAACGTTTTTCGTGAGGACTATGTTAGGGAGGTGTCCTCTGTCCTCAATCCTAGGACATGACAATGTTAAAGTCCTCAACGTTTTTCAAACCATGTCCCTAGGTTTTGCCTATTGATTGGGGACAAGTCTACATGGTTTCCACAACTTGTCCTTGAGGTCTGGAACTACTGGGTACATACCCAGTAGAACTGGACCTCAAAGAAATACTGTGGAACATTTCCTGGTCATTGAGGAAACATCGATCCGTTTGTATGAAAATGATTGAGGAATTTAACATTGGGAGTTCCTAGGAACGAGGAATGAGGAAGCTTCCTATACATTTCTCAATGTTTCCTAACAAGAAACGTTGGTGACTTCTCGTGGAATTCTGCCAAAAATCCACAGACACTAAACTAAAAAAATTATTTCAAACGTATTGTTTTCATTTTGAGTTTTTTTTTTTTTGTTAATTTTTTTTTATTACTTTTTTTACTTTGTTTTTTTTCGTTAATTTATATTGTATTAAATTTTTGTTTTATTTATGGCAGTTCTAGTGGGGTTCGATCCGTGGCCCCCAAACTGAAAAGTAATGATTGTCTGCCACACTCGGCGACTCTAACTATTGAGCTACGGAAGCTGACATTTTTTGCTTAACAATACTGTAGCAATTGATTTAAATTTTATGTTTCGAAAAAGCAGCGGGCAGTTGACGCCGGCAGAATTATTACAACACCAACCATAAAACGTCAAAAAATGACAACAACATCAAGTAAACGTTAGGGAAAATTGAGAACAGGGATTTTCAGTTCCACTGGGTATAGACAGTGCAGCAGTATAGCAGTGTACATACATGCACACATATGTACATAGCTAAATTTTATACAAAAACTTGAATCACGACCAGTTTAAATAAAATCTGGTCAGGATGTATAAAACCAGCCAATTTGAATATTTTGTCAAATTGGTTGAGAAATATCAAAAACCAAGAAGCTAATCCAACCAAATATTCTATATGATCTTAAAAAATCTTGATATGCGTACAGTATCCAGAAAAGTACATACCAAGTTTGAAGTCTCTAGCTCTGATAGTCGCTAAGACCGAAGCGTTCAAACAGACAGACACATGTACACACTCACACACACAAACTCGCACATGCAAATACAAATAAAACAGGGGTGCCTTGCACGCAGTGAGTTTCGACTACAGTCGATCACGGTATATTCAGGTATTTTATACTAAAAGTTGAATTTCGTTGAAAAAAATTCCTAACGATTATTCAACCCACTTTGTACTTGGGAAGTCGTTAGCTAATGCGACCCGGTATATTTGAGGACATGCAGTGCAAAAAATTGTCGGAAAATTGCATTGCTGGTGTTCCATGTGGTTCCCTAAGCAATTCGCTAGGTTTTCGCCGGACCCCCGTACTGCAAGGTAGTTACGCATTTACACACGCATAAATGCACACACAAATCAAATTTACATTTATTTTCACACTTACCTAAATTCATACGAATGTATATATAAGCAGTATAAAGGCATCTTGAGACACCATTTTCCGGTAAGTTAACTGCATTTAGGAGCACCGTTCCAGTTGTACTGTTGCTGATCTGTGTCGTTGCTATTGTTGTTGAAAATGTTGATTAATACCTGTGAGCACAGTTCATTATTAAGAAATTATAAATGTTGATAATATCTAACATATGATAATCTCACTGAAACGAGTACGATGTCCGGTTATTTTTGTTGTAGATGGGAAGGGGGAACATAATGGCCAACGCATGCTGAGTTTTGGGCCATCTGGGAGGCCAACAAATAGGGAGGGTACTCCCGGGTGAAGGGAAGGGCCCTGTTTGAACCAAACTGGATTAGTGTCGTTTTATTGATGTTTTGTGAGTTTTACTTACCACTTGTATTTATTGTTACAGTTTTTCGTCGCCGTCATCTTCTGTTGCGTAGTTTGTTTTCTTTGTGCCAATAGCGATGGTAGTTCCAGTTTAGCTGGAGCTGCTTGCATTTACCAATAATTTATCGATTGTGTGAACTGAGGTTCAGGGATTGACTCCACCTGAGTATCGTTGAGCTATTCAACGCAGCTCACCGAGAAACAAAGCAAATCATAGCCACTAAATAACCTATAGAGTTTTCATTTCATGCAACGAAAATGCACACAGACATTGCGTCCACGGGTGAAATTTACTATGGGCATTAAAAAATGAACCGTCCTTTTATTCAGGTTGTCATGTACTTATTTTATCGTTATTTCATCCATGTTTAATGTGTTTAGAGTTGGGTCGTTTCGTTCTGAAAAAGTTTAAATGAACGGATCATTGATATGAATTAGTGAACTTATTCAGTTTTTCATGATGTGCGTCAAGTTAGCAACGGTTCGCCAGCAACGAAAAACGGAACTTGGTTCATGAGTCGGAACCAGTTATGAATTTTATCATTTTTAAATGTTTTTCGACATTCAATCAATAAAGTAATGATGCAGAATTGTAGATAATTGTTTTATTTATAGTTTTAAGCAATATTTTGGCAATTTCAGCCTTTGATTTGGGTAAAACAAGTCAAGATAAAAAGTGAAAAAGTTTACATTTTCACCATTTCTTAAATAAATAAGCTCAGGGCGGACGGCCCCGAAAACCGCTAATGCACGATTAAAGCCCACAGTTTCACCTTTCTAATGGGACCATATTTAGAAAAAGTTATCAGAACGTTTTTGAGATATTTTGGAAAGAACGCAGCTACCTCAGTGAAAGGCTCATACAAAATGACCGCCAAAATCAATGCCTGGTTCTCAAACCTTAATATCTTTTCTCAGGAAGAACGGCCCAAAAAGCGGCACATATCAAATTAAAGCTACAAGTTTGGAGAAGCTATTTCAATTTAATTTAAAGAAAGTTATCAGACAGTTTTTGAGAAAATTAATTAATTGTAAATTAACCCCAAAAAGTTCATGAGCAAGTCCTATCGAACTAGTAGCTCCAACGTGAACTGAACTACTACACAACAGAAAGCTGACTGATATGGCTCGGATACATATGCGTATGTCTAACTTTTGAGCGCGGCCCCAGATGCACGGTATGGGAGTATAGGCCTTAATTTTACTAACATTTTGCTGCAACTTTCATCAATTTCTATCAGACAGTTTTTGAGAAATTAGCATTTTAGTAAATTTGCCATTTTATCTGAAATCAAATACATAAAAAACGTGGCAGCTCTTGTACATAAATATTAAAGAGTGGCACCGCTTCAAAAAATCGTTGCTAACTTTTTTAAGCGCGCGGCCCCAGATGCACGCTATGTGGGAGTATAGGCCTTAATTTTACTAACATTTTGCTGCAACTTTCATCAATTTCTAACAGACAGTTTTTGAGAAATTTGCATTTTAGTAAATTTGCCATTTTTGCTGAAATCAAATACATAAAAAACGTGGCAGCATTGTGTATGTACATATGTAAATAAAGGCTGCCTGATTGATGCACATTGTCGTGGTCTTTTTACTTTTTATGAATGAAAATTACCACATATTTACAAAATTTTTACATCCATGTCAATTTTAACACAATATGTTTATGTTAAGCAAGCATTTTCTAAGTAATTAGCATAATGTATTTTGGCGCATTGCCGCCATATGTTAATGTGGGCTGCCAACCTGATTCGCAAATATGCGTCGATATTAAACTAGGTGGCAGCCTTGTACATAACGGAACTTTAAAGCTACATTTCCGAGAAGTCTGACTTAAGTGTGTCATAAATATGCAGCGAAACAATAATCGCATTGCCGCCCTTAGGGCAATGCAAAATAACATCAACCGAGAAATTAGCACTCTGGAGTCCAATACGCCACAGGCTTTCCATAGCCTTAAGAACTCTATATCGCAGTTAAAAGTGGAGCAAAAAAAAATAAAAAAAACAACAAAATAAGCTGGAGATGGTGGTGCAGCAGCAGCAACAACAACTTGACAACGCCTTTGGCATGATTGAAGAGCTGCAGGCTCAAATAGAGCAGCCGGTGCTACGGCAGCAAGGTCTGCAGCAGCCGGTGCTTCGGCAGCAAGGCCTGCAGCAGCAGTCGGTGCTACGGGAGCAAGGACAGCAGCAGCAGTCGGTGCTACGGCAGCAAGGCCTGCAGCAGCAGTCGGTGCTACGGGAGCAAGGACAGCAGCAGCAGTCGGTGCTACGGGAGCAAGGACAGCAGCAGTCGGTGCTACGGCAGCAAGGCCTGCAGCAGCCGGTGGTGTTGCACCCCGTGTGGTCGTACCCGGTACGACAGTAAACAACAAGGTAAGTTAAGCAATCCACAAAGAAATTGTTATTAAAGTATTAATTACTTTTACTGCTTCCAGATGACAACACACAAGCCTCGCAACCTTCTCTGCTTTGCCGCCTTTGCTGCTGTCATATTATATATATATATATTATATGTAAATTGCTATATTAAAAAGAGGAATAAACTTTATAACTTAACTCCTTTCCGCACCACCATTGAGGTAGAGTTTACAGCGCGTTTTTTTTAGTGTGGTATCCCCAGTAGGCCTAATCCACAACACAAACTTTTGTGTATTTACTTAAATACATTTAATATTATGTTATGTTCAAAATGTATAAAAATGTATGTATAAATATGTATATTATTTTAAAACATATGAACTAAGCTCACATATCTTGCAAATAATATTTTCTGAATTTGTTTTATAAAATTTTTTGGTACAAAGCTCACATATAAAACGATCACAATTACAGCATCTGGATTCTGAGAATGTTGTTGTCTTAAACGCGCAGTGAAGACATAAATCATTTAAAGAATCTCCAAATTTGAGAATTTTATCAAACATTTCGCTTCTGTATAAGTCATTAGACTTTAAATTTGTAAGTGAAACGTTCGACACATACGATTCTGCAACTGTAAAATTAAAACTCCGCAATTGTAATCATCCAATTGCTTGTCATGTTGTATTGAAGCCACTGAATAATTTTCTTCTGGCTTCAAACGTTTTAACATTCTGAGATAGTAATTTTCAAACACACTAAGCCAATGTGGTTTCCCAAATGGGTCTAAAAAGACTATCTCGTTTTTCGTTTGATTAATAAATAGTATATAAAAATGATTTTCGAAACAATGAGGTATTATTAAATTGGTATTATTGTTTAAACCACTTTTAATAACCTCCTCATTATTGAAGCAATTTTTATTGAGTTGACAAGGCAAGTTTATAAAAGACTCATCCCCATTTTCGTATAAAATGGCTGTTAGGCAAACATCGACAATAAAATTTGTTAGCCACTGGCAGCCGTTTAACGAAAATAAATCTTTTATAGTTATGTGAAACATAAAGGCAGGTGAATTGATGCCAGCATGTACACATGAAAACAAAGTTTCACAACTTAAAATGTAAAGTTCTGAAATATTACCTAAATTGCTATGCTTTTTTAAAATGGACAAATATTTCTTATATTTGAAATCCATTTTAAAAGCATTCTTGCACTCTATTGAAGTGTAGGAATGGTCATGGCATATGGATGCCTCATGATTTTCTTGGATTTTTAATAAACCAGAAAAATCACTTTTGAACATACCTACTTTTAATCTTTTATTTAACGATTTTTTCCAACTTTCCTTATTTCATTTCATCAAAACCTTTTTTAGATTTTGATATAAAATGTTTTTCTCGTGGTCTCACAACCATTTCATTAAGTGGTTGCAGAACTTTTGGCTTAGCAAGTTCCACTTGTCTGCTAATGGAACTTGATAAGTCATTTAACTGGCGAATAAATCGTCCAAGCTTTAAGCCATTTTTGTTATTCGTTTTAATAACACTATGTTTAAGTGTTCTGAAAAACGATTCTACTGGAGCATTACTGGGCCTTTTAGTAGATTTATCAATAAAATGTCCAATAATATTGGTCCAAAATGGCGCATACACAATATACTTATTTAGAATTAAGTCCAACATTTTTGGACACAAATAAGTATTTAATGTACAGAAGATGCTCTTATTTTGTGATACGAGTTCCTGTACTTCTGTACGTATTTTTTGAAATTTAACTCTAAATGGACTTTTTTCAGCAATAGACTGCAATGTTTGATCTTTAATAACATTGTTAGTTTCTGCCAAAATTATATTATCCATTGAGTTAAGTGTGGATGGCTGCTCAGAATAATTTGAAAAATAATGAATAGCATCATCCACATTTTATCAATATTTGGGGAAAGAAGAATGATTGCAATATATTTGAACCATTCTTCTAAATCTCAGCATTGTTTATTGAGTAAGCACAACCCAAAGCGTTTCTTAAAAACGTTCTGAGTTTAATATTGTTCAAGCCAACAACTTCGTCTATGTTACGACACATAATTTTGCAGTAATGGCTTGTACAAAATTGAACACAGACTTTAGGCATAGTGCCACTAATATTATAATATTAATATTAATATTTTTAAACAAACTTGTACTGAGCTGGGTATACAAGAACTTGAATGCAAAATCTCAACATCTTTTACACTCATACAGACGGACAGACGAACACTTGCACAAAACCAATATCCCCTTTTTAGGATGTATAACCACACACACTTATACAAACATACAAGCACTGCCTATAACATATAATTGAAAGACATACCTTTTTGCCAATTCTCGAAACATTTTAAGCTACTTTTTGATACAAATCGCGCAACAATTTCTTTTTATGTTTTTCACACATAAACAGACTTCTCGGAAATGTAGCTTTAAAGTTCCGTTATGTACAAGGCTGCCACCTAGTTTAATATCGACGCATATTTGCGAATCAGGTTGGCAGCCCACATTAACATATGGCGGCAATGCGCCAAAATACATTATGCTAATTATGTTATGTTCATGTTTTATCGTTTGTGTCAGCTCGATGTTTTGCCGTTGTATTTGCTTAATTATCGGCTTCGTCGATATATTTTGTTAGTTATTTATATATTTTGTTATGTATTTAAAAGATATAGTTATCGATAGGTATTGGCGGGTAAATTACATTTGAAAGGGGGTGGCGACCCTAAAATTTAGATTATAAAGAGAGAGACGATGCATTTTGTTTTTGCAGTAACGGCGAGTTTTTTTTTGGATTTGAAAAGGAAAGGGAAAATAGGAGAAGAGGAAGAATGTTAGGAGACCACGAGGTTGACAGAAAATAGGAGGAGTTCGATTTGATCGGCGAAGAGGAGCGGTTGTCTTCCCCAGGCACACAGTTTTTGTGAGGAGAAGTTTCGCGCCTTGTGCCGCAGTAGCACACGTGTGCCATCACTCGGTGCCGCCCCGAAATTTGACATTCCACCAGAGGTTGTGCCGCGTCTGGAACCGACGAGCACTGGCCGGCCTCTGCCCCCAAGAGAAATCTTTGTGCCGTGCGAAGACTGCTTGCCGCACCAACTGCACGTCATCTTGGCAAGTTGCACTTATCGGCCGAAAGGTAGCCAACAAGAACGACATCCCCCGAAGTCCCGTAGAAGACCTGTGAGCAGCAGTGGGCAGAACATCGGCGGCGTTATTGTATACAAGTGAGTCCGTTCCGAGGAGCCCCTTTCCATGTCAGGAACTACGCCTTTTCGCTGTTTTTTTTTTTTTTATAAATAATTACACATAGTGCGTTTTGTGTAGAGCAGTCGCTGTCTAAACTTTATTGGCAAAAATAGACGAAAAGTGAACAAAGAATTAAACTTAAAATTTATTATCTTAAAGATAAACGAAATTAACTGAAAGCTGAAAGAAAGAAAACAAGAATCTGAATAAGAAAGAAATAAAATATTTTTGTATTATTAATGACTAAATTTAAATGATATAAAAATCGCAGTAAAAATCAAGCTAAGCTAAAAAGAATCTAAAATTAATTAAAATGCAAATTAAAATTGAAAACAAGACAAACAGAGTAGGGACGATAACGACATGATTAATATTTAACAGATCTTTATATACATTTAAGTATATAATGATATTTAATTACAATTACAAGCACACATCGATTGACAGATAAATATATATATATATATAAACATTTATAAATATATACATATACTCTACCCTTACATCGCCCCTTAAACCACCCAGAGAGCTCTTTAGGCAGGCTAAGGTAATATTAAGCGATTCACATTTAACCTTAACATAGAGAAACACGATGGCCAACACAGGATGAAGTAGGTCCATTCGGTGGCCAACATGAGGGAGATGACGTTGAGGTGGTCATCTCAGGCAGGGCGGGTACGCTTGGGTCCGGAACCGGGATCCTGTTTGGACGAGAGGTGGATCAGTGTTAGGTTTTGTGAATGTTTGTTTGTTTACTTACCGTTTTGTTGTTGATTGCAGGTTTTGTTGTTTATGTTGTGGATTTCCGTCGTCTTTTGTTGTAGTGTTGTGTAGTTCCGTTCGCCACAGCTGTTTGTGTATCGATGATGTAATCGATTGTTCGGACTGCGGGCCAGGGATGGGACTCTACCCTGAGAACCGATGAGCCAGCCGGCGCGGCCCACCGAGAAGAAAAGCAGTTCGTAACAATTACTTAGAAAATGCCTGCTTAACATAAACATATTGTGTTAAAATTGATATGGATGTAAAAATTTTGTAAATATGTGGTAATTTTCATTCATAAAAAGTAAAAAGACCACGACAATGTGCATCAATCAGGCAGCCTTTATTTACATATGTACATACACAATGCTGCCACGTTTTTTATGTATTTGATTTCAGCAAAAATGGCAAATTTACTAAAATGCAAATTTCTCAAAAACTGTCTGATAGAAATTGATGAAAGTTGCAGCAAAATGTTAGTAAAATTAAGGCCTATACTCCCACATAGCGTGCATCTGGGGCCGCGCGCTTAAAAAAGTGAGCAACGATTTTTTGAAGCGGTGCCACTCTTTAATATTTATGTACAAGAGCTGCCACGTTTTTTTATGTATTTGATTTCAGCTAAAATGGCAAATTTACTAAAATGCTAATTTCTCAAAAACTGTCTGATAGAAATTGATGAAAGTTGCAGCAAAATGTTAGTAAAATTAAGGCCTATACTCCCACATACCGTGCATCTGGGGCCCGCGCTCAAAAAAGTTAGACATACGCATATGTATCCGAGCCATATCAGTCAGCTTTCTGTTGTGTAGTAGTTCAGTTCACGTTGGAGCTACTTGTTCGATAGGAATTGCTCATGAACTTTTGGGGTTAATTTACAATTAATTAATTTTCTCAAAACTGTCTGATAACTTTCTTTAAATTAAATTGAAATAGCTTCTCCAAACTTGTAGCTTTAATTTGATATGTGCCCTTTTTGGGCCGTTCTTCCTGAGAAAAGATATTAAGGTTTGAGAACCAGGCATTGATTTTGGCGGTCATTTTGTATGAGCCTTTCACTGAGGTAGCTGCGTTCTTTCCAAAATATCTCAAAACGTTCTGATAACTTTTCTAAATATGGTCCCATTAGAAAGGTGAAATTGTGGGCTTTAATCGTGCATTAGCGGTTTTCGGGGCCGTCCTTCCTGAGTTTAGATATTTAAGGAATGGTGAAAATGTAAACTTTTTCACTTTTATCTTGACTTGTTTTACCCAAATCAAAGGCTGAAATTGCCAAAATATTGCTTAAAATTATAAATAAAACAATTATCTACAATTCTGCATCATAACTTTATTGATTGAATGTCGAAAACATTTAAAATGGTGAAATTCATAACTGGTTCCGACTCATGAACCAAGTTCCGTTTTCGTTGCTGGCGAACCGTTGCTAACTTGACGCACATTCTTTCATGAACTATATAGTTCATTTTGCTCAGCGGGTCCGTTGCATGTAAACAAATTTTTTTTTCTCAACACTGGAGTCATTGAAATTGAAGAAGCACTTGAATCTTTTAATAAAATTTTTATATTAAAATGTCCAAAAGAAAGCGCAGTTCTGTTTGCAATTTTGCATATATTGCAAAAGCCAGTTTAAGTTTAAGTATCCTAAAACTAACAAACATTTATTTTATTTTCTAATTATAAGCTTTAAACAAATTTTTCTATAAAGGAACGGTTGTGAAATCATCTCAGTTAAACAAATTGACCGGTCTCGAAGTTTATAATCTACTGACCATTTGATCAGAATGACCTATTCATCTTCATCAACTGAATAATGAACTAAATGACAACTGAATAGAAACACACTAAACAAATAACCTATAGAGAAGTCATCCCATACAACTGAAAGTGTCTTAGCATGACAGGGCCTTGATGAAATTAAAACAATATCAGAATATCTTGCGAAGTTTAAAAGTTATTTATTCATTTCATAAAACTGCTCAAAATCCCCATAGTGCTCTGTTAGAGCGTTTGCAGCGCGCGTCGAAAAGTCATACAAAATAAGAATATTTATCTCTCGCCCTATTTGCATATACGTGTCCTTATGTAGCCAGAGAGAGATGTAGCCGGGCGCGCATGCTGATTTCTATGTATGCGTGCATCTTACAATAAGTGTGTGCATATGTATGGGCTGATGAGAGAGTTGACAACATCGCTTTGTTTTTTTTGTTGCTTCCCTTTAAATTTTGTATGTAAACTCTAATACCCTGAACAAACAAATTTTTTAATGAAGAAATTTCAAGCGCAAATAAATATTTAAAATTATAAAAACAACACATCGCATATTTTTCATTATCAACATTTATAAAATTATTAGATTTACGATGTTTTTCTTTATAAAATATTAAAGACAATTATTTTTTTATAGCTAAAGGGTATATCGTAGCACGCATGTTTTGTTTCGCTTGCTGTGCCAGCAACGAGCTCGACCAGCCAACTGAATCGAAACCTAAAATAATTTCCTCAAACGACGCGTCCACCGAAAAATTACCCAGTGGACGCCCCGTCATGGTTTTAGCTGAGACACTTTCAGTTGTATGGGATGACTTCTCTATAGGTTATTTGCTTAGTGGTGATAGAAACCAAATCATTCTTAGTTCATGACAACTATCCAACTGATTTAGTTCCCGACTGAAAAATGAACGAGTGAACTTACTCAGTCCATTGAACTAGAAATCCCAACTCTAATTGTATTGGTGGGACTCCTGAAACAGATTCGGATTTGGTTTCGTTACATATTTGATTTCGCCGATCAGCTGTTCACAGCTGCTCCATACAAAATGTGTATGGTTGCTATGGAAAGTGTATGGAAAGTGATTTCACGAAATCAGGTTTTTGGCTGATTTCGTTTGGATTTCATTTCGATAATATGTGAGACCGTGCATTTCGATAACATTATTTGGCCACACTTGGTGTTTGTTTACATTAGTGGGACTCCTGAAAAAGATTCGGATTTGATGTCGATTTGGTTTAAGCAAATCTTAATCAGTTTCAGGAGCGACCCTTTTTGCACACTGATTAGATTTTGATTTCGAGAGTTTAATAAAATGGCAAAACACAAATTGACAAATGAAAGTGTGAAATCTGTTTTTCTAAGACTTTTTATTATTAATTTGGTTACAGAATAGTATAACTAGAATAATACTATTTGTTTATAATGCTTAAGCTGCAATTTTACAAATTAACAGCTCATTTATTATCTGCGTCTTTTTAAGAAATTTCCCTGAATTAGCTTCAATTCTCAAAGCCCTTTCTTAGCTGTCATATCCTTCTGGGACATTTTTAGTAATTATTCAGCATTAAATATATAGTTACTATATTATTTATACTTGAAATGTAAGAAACTTTCAACATTCTCCAAATTAAAATCGCCACAAAATGTAAACAAACACCAAGTTTGACCAAAAATTGTTTTAGAAATGCATGGTCTCACATATTATCAAAATGAAATCAAAACTAAATCAGTCTCAGACCTGATTTCGTGAAATCACTTAGGGTTACCACACTTTCCGTATAATGTTTTAAATTTGCCTGGCAACCCTACACATATTGTATGGAGCAGCTGTGAACAGCTGATCAGCGAAATCAAATCTATAACGAAACCAAATCCGAAACTTTTTCAGGAATACCACCATTTTGTTGCGATTTTAATATGGAGAACAATGTAAGCTTTTTGAAAGCGTTTTGATAATTAAATAAATATACCATTATTTATTATTTTTAGAATGAATATGAGCCTAAAAAAAAAAACAAAGGACCTGCGCCATAAAGTGGATGGAGTCCAAAGAGCTGCAATTTCTTGGGATTGTTCTTGACTTGGTCAAAGATGTGCCAGAGTCGCTAGAGGTAAGTTACAGAAGAAGTTAAATATTTTACGTTAATTAATTATATGAACTCATTATATTTTAGAAACCAACAGCACAAAAATTCAATGCCAGTGTTATAGAAAGGTCAAGCTATTTTCAAGAAGAAGCTGATGAATAAGATGCGTTCTTTTCGAACCCATTATATAGCTGCGGTAAAGTGGAGGAACCAAACCGGAGCTGGTCTATTAGCAGATGGCAAGTGGGAGTCTGTCACTGGCCATGAATAATTTTTTTAAATTTACAGATTATTTGGAAAAACTTTGCCCAAATTTCGAGATTCTCGAACAAATTTATAGCCAAAAAAAAGCGAAAAATATCTAGCCGAGGCGTTATAGACTCCGCAGAGTCTCCGCAAAGAAGATTCTCCCTGCTCTTTCGGCGTGGAAAGCGGTGTCTCGATTAGCGAATCCGAGGGTAGTTCAACTAGCCGAACTGCGCGTGCCTCTTCGGAACCGAATACGTCCAAGCCGTGCAAGACTCCAAAGAAGGAATCGCTGCTAGGAATAGTCACCACAATGCAGCAAAGAAAAGTTGACATGGATATGCAGATGATGGATCTGGAAAGGGCCTGGCCTGGGAAAGGGAGATGGTTGCCAAGAAGGAAATGAGGGAGAAAGAAATGGAGCACGAAAAGGAACTAAAAAAATGGAAATTAAAAAAGAGATAAAAATGTTAGAGCTTAAGCTGAAATATAATAAATAAAAAAGAACATGAATAGTAAAAATTAAATAAAACAAAAAAAAATTAAGAACATATTAAATAGAACATTTATTAATTTTCATAATTCACTCATTAATCTTTATAAGTCTACAAATCATTTTTCGTTTTTCCTCGGCATCAACTAAGGAATTTGATTTAGAAGCTTAATTTTCTTCAGCGACATTTTCAAAACTGTTGGGAGTAAAATCGAAATCTTAAACATCGTCTCTGCTTTGCTCGGTAATAATATTGTCCAAAATAGTACATACAATTTCATTACAATTTCCAGGCTCCTGCTTCTTTTATTCCGTTGTCGTTTTTTTATCATACACTTAAATTTCTTTAAATATCCAAATCGTTCCTTTAACAACGCGAAGCAATGTTCAATGCGAACCCTGTAGCTGCTAAATCGACGGTTAAAGGCATTTCTGAAACTCGAAGTTAGCTCCTTTGAGCTAGAGTGAAACGGAGTAATAACTTGTGGAGTGAGCTTGTAAGCACTGTCTCCTGCAATCCACTGCACGTCATCAAAATATGAATGGCACCGTGTGAACAGGGGCAGTTTTTATAAATTCTGCTGTCATGCACACTTCCTGGCCAACCAATATCCATATGCCGAATAATCTTATTTCGGTCACATGCTTTGATTTTCAAGGTGTACTGATGCTTCTTTGAAAAGTAAGACTCCGGATCTTGCAGCGGCTTCTCTGAAAGTCTTATTTCAGTGCCATCGACGTAGCCTATGCAGAGAGTAGAGAGAGTAGAGCCCTGCACGAATCCATTTGAGACATCAAACGAGACACTCATACCGTTTGAGCAAGCATAAAAAGCAAGCATCATTTTCATATTTGCGAGAACAAAATACTTACGAAGGCTTGAAATTACGGAGCAATCGAATACGTGCGAAAGAAGAACCAAGAACAACTTGGTGCTTGCGATACCGTGTACAATTCGAATGGATTTGTTCGCTGAACACAAATATCAGAATGAAAGACGCAGTCTCTTGAGCCCGACTAAGAGATTCCGTGCACTTGCATATTACAAGTGTATATTTAAAATTAAATAAATAAATCATAGCAAAAATAAACAAATTTTATTTTAAAACAAAACAAATGGTTGTTAATTCAAGGAACTTCATATAAATTCTTTCATAATTTAAATCAAAACAAGTGGGAAAGGTTATAGTCGAGATCCCGACTATAGGATACCCGTTACTTAACTTAAATATGTATAAAAGTATTTTTTTTTTTTAAGAAAAAAGGATATTGTTATTATTAATTTTTGTTATTTTATATTGCCTGAATTCAGTTGAGAATTCTTAGGCACAAGAATGACAGAAAAGTTTGCTTGGCATATTGTGTTGCTGTTGTTACTTAGTTGTCGATTCAAAAATTTTAAATTAGCAACTTCTTCAGGTTTATAATTTTGCTAAATGTCAATCCCTTGGTTAGCGACCTCTATATGGTAACCGGTGACTTGACGCGCTCAACAACATACTACACTTGCATAAATGCAAGGAGTATGCTCAATACGTTTCGATAGATGCCAGTTCCATCATCATTGAAGATTCATCGGTACCATTTGGGTTAAGTCGAGTAGCGATTCAAGCAGAATGTCATATTTGCGTCGTCAGAACCAGTTGAGAATTATTTGATGCATTTTTGTTGTCTAACAATATTAAAACTATTGCATACTCTAAGAGCTAATTTTGCTTCAAGAGCTTCGGCACGTTAATACTGCTGTTCTACTTGTCCGATCTTGCTGCGATTTTATAGGATAATAGATAATAGCAACTTGCAACTCTAATACCCACAAAAACGTATTATCTTAAATACTGTGGGTGTGGTGGTTTTTCGCGATTTGCGAGGGCGGAGGGGAGGCGTGATAAAAGTGTAAGACAAACTTGACCTGCGTGGTGTGTAGAGAAATCTGCGAGCCAAATTTGGTTATTCTATCTCTTTTAGACTCTGAAATCCTTTTGTTTAAAGAAACTACTTTGAAAACATTAAATCGCCATAACTGCCGTTCTACTTTTCCGATCTTGATGCAATTCAGTGGGATAATAGATAATACTAATATATAACGTTTATTTTCACAAAAAACGTATTATCATAAAAGCTGGGTGTGGTGGTTTTTTTTGGCGATTTTCGGGGCGGAGGGGGCGTGGCTTAAATTTGAAACAAACTTGATCTGCGTAAGGTATATAGAAATCTGTCTGTAAAATTTGGTTACGCTATCTCTTATAGTCTCTGAGATCCTTTTGTTCATACGGACGGACGGACGGACAGACGGACAGACACATGGCTATATCGACTCGGCTATTGATGCTGATGAAGAATATATATACTTTATAGTGTCGGAGATGCCTCCTTCTCCCTGTTACATACATTCCAACGAACACAATATACCCTTTTACTTATTTTTAAGTAACGGGTATAATTAACTTAAAATCTTTCTTTCTGAGCGCTTCAATTGTTTTCGGCAAATGAAGCAGAAACAATAGAGACAACGCTAAATGCAAAACGAAAACAAGACTCGCAAGACGCGCACATGCTTGAAGAACCAAGACAACCCGCAAGAATTACTGTATTTTGTTTATTCCTTTGCTCTTGTTCCTATTTCTTCATGCCGATCGATTTTCGTTTTCACTGCTGAAGCTTGCCGCGCAACACAAAGCAAGAACCGATTGCTTTTGTGCTTGTATTTGGTTTTGTTCGTTTGAAGCTAATTTTACGGTATCGAACAAAAACAGAGTATAGAGTATTTTGAAGTAGATAACAACGAGTGCATTCGTGCAGGGCTCTACTATGCACTCAGGCAACTCATTGGCTCCTTCGTCAGCAAGCGCTTTACGCTCGGCGGAATTTGGCCAGAATATAAATCTTACTCATCGCTAATTTTGCTTTTAAGACCCTTCAACCCTTCCTAAAATAATATTGAAGCTCTCCCAGTTTACTCTCATGAACTGCTTAAACCTTCCTTCGTCTAAGTTTGGGAGAACTTGATTTGTAAACTGTGTGCATTTTGGGACAGAATGCTTGACATTAATGATTCCATATCAGCACAGCTCTGCTATTGTATTATATGTCAAAATTTCCACCACAATTTCGTCCTGTTTCTTCCTCTTAAGACCTGCCAAATTTTATAGGGATTTTAAATAACCACAAACCAATAATTGATATATCTCATAATTTGAACGCGAGTATTCTGTAAAAATATAATCCGCAAGCAAACTATCGTTTAAATAATTTATTTACTTAGTTTTTTACTTTCCTTTGGCATTTGTGTTGGCGTCTTTTCTTTCAGTTTCTCAATTGTCAAACAGGTGTTCGACCAAGCTGTCAGCTGTTCACGAAATCAAAATCAAATCAGTGTGCAAAAAGGGTCGTTATATACCGATCGAAAGGTTTAGTCTTAACTTACAAAATGGCATACTCAAACTTTTTCAAACCAGCCTGGGTCATGTGATACGGGGGTGTGGGAGGAAAATTTAAATGATTGCAGCTAATGGGGCTGTTGGGGCCTTTTGGTAAAACTTTTTATTTTTTAAAAATTCTAATTAAAAATACGCGTCGATTGATACCTCAATCACCCAAATCCGATAACTGGTTCAAAAGATAAATAAATTTGAAAATTTTAGTGGACTCTCAAAATGAAATGAAAAGTCAGTTTGTTTGTCTGTTTGTCTGTTTGCATCAAAGCGCTAAAGAAGCTTAAATGTAACGATGGGGATTGATTCCTTTTCAAAAATTTAGAAATGTTTGTTCTACGACTTTTCAATTTCCCGCTAGTTTAGCGGCAAAACGCTAAATCCCTAAAATTGAAACCAACAGTTTCCAAACCATAGAAGCTACAGATAGTTTCTATATATCATTAGAAAGGTGTGTTTGAGGGCTTTTAGGCGTATCTTTAAACTTTTTTTCTAAAGTACTCAGGTAACATTTACAGGTGAAATAAAGTTTTTAGCTTACATTTTGGCGATTTCTGATAAAACGGCTCTAACGATTTCTGTTAAATTTAATATGTTGTAATTTAATTTCGCGTTTTTTTGGTATATGAAACATAAATTTTGGTTGAGGGTTCGGAAGATATTACCTGTTAAGTGAATAAATACATTTTTCTATCGGTCGAAAATCACGTTTTAGTACGAAAAACTTTTTTTTGGTTTTATGAGATATCTTAACCAAACTGATTCAATATGCATTTAATTTGGTTTTATATATTCTGACCAAAGTTGGTTCAAATCGGACCACTTTATCATACAGCTGTCATAGGACCGATCGGTCAACATTAGGATTTAGTATGAAAAACTTTTTTGTTTAATGAGACATCTTAACCAAACTAATACAATATGCATTTAACTTAGTGTTATATATCCTGAATAAAGTTGGTTCAAATCGGACCACTATATCATATAGCTGTCATAGGACCGATCGGTCCAATATTAAGTCTTAGTATGAAAAACTTTTTGTTTTACAAGATATCGTAACCAAACTAATAGAATATGCATTTATTTAAGACTTATATATCCTGAACAAAGTTGGTTCTAATCGGAACCACTATATCATATAGCTGTCATAGGACCGATCGGGTGAAATCCAAGTCTTAGTATGAAAATTTTTTTTTCATAGTAGTAATGAGGTCTCCGAGAGTATGCTCGTCTGTAGCAACGCGAGCAAAAGGAGCAGAGGGAGCCCCTAGTTTTTCTTTATAATTAAAGAAAAATTTTTTTTAATATGAAATACGTTGAACAACTAAATTTTATATTTTACTATTTGCCTGCATTAATGATAAAGTTACAATGTCAAAAGCAAAAGCAATTGCAAAATTTCTGATATCCCACAAAAAAACCTCTAAACGAGGTAAAAGTCTAGTGACGAATTCTGATATCCAATTTTGTGACGAAAAAATTCAGTTTAATCTAAAATTTTAAATAAAAATATAAATTAATATAAAAAAATCGAAAATTGGCATTCGGCACTGCGCAAAAAGTTATTTTTATGTACAAAGAAGATCACCCTTTTTACTCACAGTGCACAATGCCAATTTTCGCTTTTTTATATTAATTTGTCGGAGATGGCATAATTCATATTGCGCGGCCTACTTTGCTGGTAATAACTAGTATTGTGAGTCTTACTAGTGTTGGACAGAATTAACACTGTTAGAGTGGGATGACAGCAGAAGCTGTCATCGAGTGAGGCTCTGAGTGAGTGTCGCAAAGGAGATGACTTGGCAATAAGGTGTCAAAGAGGATGACTTTACAATTGGTCTTTCGGCACGACACACGCAGAGACTCCGCTTCGCTCTATAATTTAATCGTAACAATGAGTTCAAATCCAAAACTCCGACATCAGAAGGGATTGGGCTCGCGTATGCTAACCGCGGACGAAAATTTCGTGTTTTGTTGAAGCAACAAAATAAAAATTTTTTGAAGCTAGCAAAATCGTTGCAGGCAACTGTACGCGAGCCGCAAAATAATGGTGTTGTTGTGTTGCCGAAATTCAACTCGGATGTTCCTGGCGCTGATGCTACCAATATGGTCTCGATTCGCTCGACCTCGACGAAACCTCTGCTCTCTTATCTTGGCATTAAGCAGCAGGCGAGGTAGTGCGTGCCACTATCTCAAATATGCTATCCGGGAATAACATGGCAGGCGTTCAAAACTCTTCGTGCAGGCTAAGTCAGGACTCCACGCGTTCTTGAAATTGTTAAACAGTCGTCCAAAGGCTGATGAAGGTAGGCTGTGCAGCAGCTTTAGTGACGTCACTAGTTAAAATGGCGTAGCATGGATAAAGAAGAGATAGCTGTGTCCGTAGTTCTTGGACATTTGGCAAACTTTGATCGACGCTTGCAAAGAACAGCGTACACGTCAAATGTGCACAAAGACGAGAGATGCAATCCGAACTACAAGTTTTTACTTTGGATAAAAGCGACACAATTCCCTGACGATGATTCTGTTGGTAAACGCTTCAAGACGTCTCAGGTACGATGCTATTCTTATGGTAAACTGGACACAAGTCAAACGAGTGCAGAGCTAGCAAGGAGCAGGCTGAACCGATGGAGAAAAGAGAGAACCGCCCCGGCAAAGGACGAGATGAGAAGGACTACATAGTGTGTTATCGCTGTAAGGGGAACGGACACATCGCCACTTATGCCCTAAGAATACCTTAGAAGGAAGACCTGAATCGCGCCCGAGTAAGCGAGTTGACTTATGCATCGTAGACGAGCCGAAAACTAGTATGCAGCAACGAGGTGAGAGGTTCCAAGTTACATCGATTCCGCAAAGTGCTCCTTAATCAGGAGGGATAGCCAATAAGCTGATGGGCAAAAGAGTTAACCACGTCATCGCTCTAAGAGGCATTGCAACGCCAGCATTTCGAGTACCATACAGATTGAAAGCGATGTTATTATTAATGAAAATAGCTTAAAAATTTTGTTTCATGTCGTACCAGATA